>NW_017675775.1:0-593 GCF_001879085.1 Nicotiana attenuata
GTATGTTCTAAAGTACGGAAATAATAAAGGGATAAGGGAGGAGTCGGGTCCTGCGGACGTCATAGCAGCTACCTCGACCACTCCTGGAACTCTGGAAACCAGCGGCTAGCTCAACTAAGCTCCCGAAGTGCCTGAATCTGCACACAAGGTGCAGGGAGTAGGGGGTGAGTACTACCAACTCAGTGAGTAATAAGCATATAAAATGTTTGAAGATAAGAAATCCACGAAATGCCACAAAGTAAAGCTAAAACTAACAGTCCAACACCTAACTACGAACCATCAGCAAAGCAACTTCAAATATATCAGTCAAGTATAATGTAAGGATGCAATGCAATGCACATGACCGCTACGGCGCGTAGCCCGCCTGACATTTCAAAATATGACGGCACAACCGATCCACGTGACCATGTGACGGCATTTACTACAGGGGTCAAAGGAAATGATTTAACTAAGCAGGAGATTGAGTCCGTGTTGGTCAAGAAATTTGGTGAAACACTCACCAAGGGTGCACTAACCTGGTATTCTCTTTTGCCTGAAAATTCTATAAACTCTTTTGCTGAGCTTGCAGATTCTTCATTAAGGCGCACTCAGGA
>NW_017675775.1:1271-17660 GCF_001879085.1 Nicotiana attenuata
CCTAATTCTACACCGGACCTCCAAATTCAATTCCGATTGCGCTCCTAAGTCACAAATCATCCCCGAAACCTAGTCGAATCATCGGAAATCCATACTGAGCCTTATAACTCATAAGTCAACATTCGGTTGACTTTTCCAAACTAACCTTCTCATAAAGAGACTTATTGTCTCATTTCTAACCGAACTCTATCCGAATTACTTCAAATTCTCCAAACACATATAATGAAACATATAGAAGCATAAAACGGGGATAACGGGGCGGTAACTCCCGTAACGACGGGTCGGGTCATTACAACATGGCACATGAACATTCAAGTGGAATACAAATCCAAATTCCAATTGAAACCAACGACTCAAAGAGGTTGCATATAGCATAGGAAGCTATTTAGTGAATCAAAGAGCCAAAATTTGAGTCTAAAAGTCATGACATTTCTACTTCAAGTTTTTTTTCAACAATCAAAAATTCATATGCCGAGGTTTAAATCATGTTGGTATCAAGCAAGCCACAACTTGGTCAATGGGCACAAACCCCAACTCAAACTATTTATTTTTCCTAAATTACCAAAAGCTATAGCTAACTACAAGACTAATTCCCTTAAGAATGTTGTCTATCTATCCATCATCGGGAAAAGTCGACCAAAATTTTCTACAATTACCCGTTTCAAGAAGAAAATTGGCATCCTTGGAAAAAGAACCGTGGTATAAAGAAAACCAAGGATATCGCCATCAATAAAACATACTATATAAAAAAAAATTAAGAAGCTAACCCAAAAATTATGAAGCTAATAAACATACTAATATAACAGATCACATGAACATATACTAACAACAAAATGAAAACAATCATAGTACCAATCTGCCGTATATCCACAATTATACTAGAACAACAGTTATACAAGAAGCCACCCCTAACTGAAGATGTTGCAATGTCCCCAATGCAACAAAACATGATAGAGTAAAATGGTGGAAAGTGCTCCCTGAATACTGCATCAAGTGCTCTCCTCGCTGTCTGAGTCAGAATCATCCTCCTCTTCTTCTTCCTCGGGCCAAGCAACAGGAACATCATCATCATCCACAACCCTGGTCGATGGTATCCGGTCCTGAGGCTTTAGGACATTCCTCAGCCTCTTCACACCCTTCCACATGCGAGTAAAGAATTTGTCTCTTTTCTTCTCCCTTTTCACCATCTGGGTGTTTGCCTTTTCTAGATTGCCATGGGAACTGCTCAACTCACCATGTTTCTTGGCCAGCTCAGTGTATGCCTTCTCCAGTGCCTTGAGGTGATCCCCCTGCTTCCTCTGATCTTCAATGTATTTTTGGAACTCTTTCTTTGAAATGTAAGCAGGTCCCTCAGATGTCTCCCCATGTCCCTGGGGAAGGCCAGCTACTAACTCGCGAATCACTCGCATCTCATCACTAAGCATAGCAAATGGTCCTCCTGCAGAGGATGATGGCTGACTGCTCGGATCAACCTGAGAAGAAGAACCCATCTTTCTCTTTTTGCTCTTCACTGCGCCGCCCTCTCCTTTCTTCTTCAACGGATGCAGAAGCTTACCCGGCTCTATCCAATTGTCTTCTGGAGCCTCTTCCACACCGGCAAGCTGGCATAGCTCAGTGATAAGCGATGGAAATAGCAATGATGGACCATTCTGCATCCGATACTCGCTTAGTTCATTGATGAAAATTTCACCAACATCTAGCTGAATATCATCAAGGATGCAGGCAATCATCTGAGATCGTGTGACCGGGACATTCCATATATTTGATGTAGGGGAGATACGACTGCATATGATGGCCAGCAATATCTTTGCTTCAGCCGTGAACTCTTTTGATGCGATCCCTCTCTTCTCAGTGGCCCATGGAACATCTGCACCCGGGCATAATTTGGACACCAACCACTCCCCTGAAACACAGTTTTTTGCCCTGAATGGGGCCATGTCATGGTTTGGTAAATGATAGAAGTGATTCACAGTTTCAGCCCCAAAGTGCACCATTTTGCCCTGAATTCTCATCTTGGGCCTTTTTAGCCGGATAGCTGGGAGGTTGGCGTAGAACTCCCTCACCCATTGCTCATTGGCTCGGCAAGGTTGAGGGGCAAAACAGTTCCATCCCATGGCCATTAGCCTTTGATAGAACTCGGGAAGACGTTCATGGACATCGTCCATCAGTATACCGCTTTCTGGAAGTACCTTCTTCGAGATCAGGTTTTCAAAGTACCGTTCTTGACACTCCAATGACAAGAACTGGTCTTGGTCAAAGTTCTGTTCAGCTTCCACGAAGTTGTCACTTGCCGATCCTTCATACTTCGAGCTCATTTTCTAATTATAGTACCTGTCAACAAGTGATAAGAGTGAAAACATGGTATGGCTATGAAGAATAGTGCAAAATGACTCAAATACGCCAAAGGAATGATCGGACAGTTGAAACTCAGACTTAGAAAATTTTCAGGATTTTCAGATTTTCAAGTGTCAGCTCTCTGATATCGAAATTCCCAAAAAATTATCGCAATTGCGATATTATCAGGCCTGGAATTTGGGAAAAATACTTCGCAATTGCGAAGAACACTGGGGCTGATAAGTTCGCATTTGCGGTGAAACCTCCGCAATTGCGAAGGTTGCTGGGACTTGAGTTTAACGCAATTGCGATCACTTTTACGCAAACGCGAAAGCGCAAATGCAAAAAGGCCTTCGCAATTGCGATGACATCGTCCCCAGCCTCACCTTTTTCAGATAATAGTTTTTAAGCCCTAAAATTGTTCAATCCAAGTCATATTAAACGAACCCAAGTATCATTCAAGCATAAATCATGCATTAAACTTCATAGACGACCATGAATCAGAAAATGTCGATGTTTCGGCCAAGAATTTCATTCGGGCCTTTCATCGACCACATAAAAAGCACACAAACTTCACTTCTATTTGACAAGCTATGGGTACTCAGACTTCCCCAATTTTTTTAGCAACGAACATAATCGCACGCTCTCAACCAATCCTCACCCAAAAATTAACATAAGTTTTGAAAAAAATTTTGAACAGTTTCAAGCAAAGAATGATGCCCGTTTGGACTCTAGGGTTGCAGAGAATCTAGAAGAATAAAGGAGAAGATGAAGACGAAGAAGAAGAAGAAAGAGTGATTGAGCTTTCATACCTGGATCCTTGCAATGAGGAGTGAGAGTTGAAGGAGTTTACAGTGGTGAGAGTGAGGGAGACAAGATTTGAGAGCCTTAGGTGTTTTTGTTCAATTTTTGTTCAAAATGAGCAAGAGCCTATTTTTTCCTCTCAGAAGCTGCAATTTCGACAGACCCTTCGCAACTGCGAAGGTCAATGAAACCTGCTTCTGTCGCAATTGCGGCAAAATGTTAGGATTTGCGACGGGTAGGTTTCGCAATTGCGAACTGTTTTTCACAAATGCGAGACCTGCCCCTGCATTTTTCAACAGCTGCTGGTTTTGGCTCTCCGGGTCACTCCGACCTGCTCAAATCAACTCCAAAAAATCTAAAACTTGGCAGATTAGTCACAAATAATATACTAAGCTATTCTAAAAAGGAAAGTTTCAAAAATGACTAAAATTTTTGAAAAACGATGGGTTGCCTCCCACCAAGGGCCGCATTTAACGTCGTGGCACGACGCAACTCAACTTTACCACTTTTCTCGCCACTTGGATGATATGAACTGGGCACCTAGCTTGGAATCAAGCTTGCGACCACGAGCGATGGGGGGTGGTAAGTCGATGATCGAGCCAAGCCTTAGTTTCTTCATTTCGCACTTCTTGGCTCTCATGTGAGGAATGTCATTTTGCTTTCTTGTTCCCTCAAATTGTATGATGTATGGCTGTTGCCTTTCCTCCTCGCAATCCCTCATTGACTCGTGTTGTTCAATTCCCATATCACCACACAATTCCAATGTTGAAAAATGCTTGGAATGTGACTTCAAACTTCCAACTTGCAATTTTTCCCGGATTTTGACATCCACTTTTTCCCCCCGATCTAGAGTCAATTTCAACCAAATTTTCATTTACACCGGATGACTCTAATTCCATATTTTTCTCGGCATCATTAATACTCATGGAGTCGGTTGGCGGATGTTCAATTCTTGAATCCTCAAAGTAAAGTTCACTTTCTTCCTCGAAATTTGACTTTTCTTGGCTTTCTTCCACACTCTCAATTTGCTGGGCATAGTGAGCCTCAACAAATATTTTTATTTGCTCTTCCAAAGTGCGGATGTGCTCATCATTGTAATTCAAGCCTTGTTTCAAGTCCTCGAGTGCAAAGTTGTGTTTCTCCTCATTTTCAAGAATGGTCTCCAACATGAGCATCATTTTCTCATTTTGAGCATTTGAGAGCTCTTCTTGGTTTTGATCAAGTGCCAAGGAAGGATTTTCAACTTCAATCTCCAAGGAAGGTTCTTGGCTATCATTCACTTCCGAGGCTTTTTGAACCCTTAAGGCGTTGATCATTTCATCCATTTGTGAGTGCAACCGTTCAAGTGCCAAGTCGTTTTGAAGACTATTCTCCAAAAGCTCCTCCAAGGTATTTTGCTCCTTGTTTCCTCCTTCAAGTAGGCACTCCAACATGAGCTTGAACTCTCCATTTCAGGCATGCTCAACTTATTCCACTTCCATAGCCCTATAATTTTCATCACAAAAAGTAGAATTATCATAGCGGGGGCTTGGGGAAGGGAAGGATAAATAAGCACAATCATCCCAATGACCATTTTGAAAACCACACCTATCACAAATACTCCACTCATGGGTTTGAGATTGGACCCACAATCCACCCCCGGGTGAATTTAAACAATTTTGCCACGAGTGTGGTCTTCCACAATAAGGACAAGGGTCATCAAAGTATGAACAACTACCATCCGACCAATTTTCATTATATGATGCCATTTTCAAAACTAAGAAAATCAACAAGAAACAACAATAAAAATAGACCAAGGTAAGAAACATTAATTATACAAATATTCACAAGTTTGGACCAAAGCACTTACGCTTATTTCTCAAACAACCTAAATTATGCCAAATTGTTCCCCGGCAACGGCGCCAATTTGGGTTACGTCCAAATCCACTACTAAAAAGTAAATGGACACGATCGCATGCAATATAATTTAACCAACTATGAGTCGGGGTCGAATCCCACAGAGAACAATATGTAGGCGATTAGGAATGTAAGAGAATTATCACTTATCGCGCAATGCCAAACACTAAGAATTTGGTTTTTGGAAAATGTTTATACCTAAATGAGAAAATGTAAACTATCCTAGAAAGCAAGTAAATGATTAATGGCTACAAGTATGAATGCATCGGGAATTACACTCAAGTAACGATCCAATGTATTTCATGATTTTACAAATATGAGCGAGTTTATGTTAATTAGCCATGGGTAATAATTCTTAATTAGCTTCTTCCGAAGGCTAAAAGACTTCCTAATTTAATTATCCCTAAAACAATTAAGAGATAAGCACTCCCGGATATGGCTACAAGTAGTTCAACCCTATCCCTAGGTAGAATCTATAAAATGAGGGTTAACGCCTCAAGTTCTTGTTAATTAATCTTTCCCAACCCCAAATTATCTTTTTCAAAGTTAATTCGAAGTTAATGGGCGAGTCCTAGGGTTAGCTAATCCCTTTGGAAACATTAAAGAACAATAATAATTAAAGAAACAACAACTCACTTCATAAATAAATGAAAATCATTCAATACATAAGCACAACAAGGTATTTAATCCACACTTTAATTATGAATATTTCCATAAAAAAAATTCAAGTGTTGGAAATAAATAATACACACTTAAATATTCAATACAAAGCAAGGAAATGAAGAAATAAACATAAATGGGTAAGAAATCCTTAACCACAAGCTTGAAATCTTCAAAACCCAAGTGTGTGTGCAAAACCCTAGTTCCCAAAACTTGTTCTTCTCTAGCCCTAAGAACTGAAAATAAGCCAAAGATATCCAAAATAACTGCTTGGTCGTGTATAAAAATGGTTTGGGGATTAAAAATGTAAAATTCCAGAATTGCCCAGGCCTGAAGCTCGATCTTCGCAATTGCGAACAAAGGTTCGCAATTCCCAACTATGCCTGTGCTGCTTCACTTCGCATTTGCATTGAATACTTCGCATTTGCGAAGGTTGACTGACCTGGTTGACTTCGCATTTGCGAAGGTTGACTGACCTGGTTGACTTCGCATTTGCGAAGTCTTCTTCGCATTTGGGAACACTATTTGATTTTCCTTACTTCACAATTCCCATGACATTCTCACAATTACCAACACTGCTGGATTCGCATTTCCCAAGATTTTGTCGCAAATGCGACCACTGAGGGCATTGCCCGGATTTTTCCTCTTTTTAGCTTCTTTTTCAATTGTTTTCACTTGATTTCTTCACCATTACTTCTAAATCACATACGCCCTGTAAAATAGAAGTAAATGACATTAAATACATGATTTTATCACTCAAACATAGCAAAAAGTATAGGTGTAAAGACAAGATAAGTTGGTAAAATACCAACTTATCATATTTATAGCTTTTGAAAATGAGTGATAAGTAAGGTAATAAGTAAAGTCTTAACACAAACATGGAAACAATCACAAGTCAGAATCAATTAACACAAGTGATTCTCTTTAATTAAGGAATCACTGTTTAATGGGTAGTAGCAGGTTTAATTAACGAAAGAAATCAGTTTGGGGACATATTGATTATTGCCATATAAGGGGCAGTAAAAGCATGAAGTAAACAATCAAGTCTACGTACAAAATAGGCTTATTTAGGGAAAGGATTCAGCAAGGTAAGATATCACAGTAAAGGGAAAGGAATCAATTAATATTAAACAAGCGAGTGAAATTAGGGTTCATAAAGAAAAAGATTTTGCAATCAGTCACCAGATCAAGATCAATCAAGGAAGAAACTTCAGTATATAAATAGAGTGAACAGAAGCATCAGACATGCGAGGCCAAACACATTGGCAAAAGAGATAACACGAACATACAGTACTGGCAGAAATAAGCTAGGGTTCAGTAGTAGGGAAAATATTCGAGGCACAGTAGTCAAGTAGGTCAACTAGTCACATACAATCAACAGTGAAGAAGAACATAGTATCAGATAAGAGATTTCAGAAATCGGTAAAGGTCTCACAGTAGTAATAAGTGAGAAAAACTTTTAAGAAATTTAGGGCTTCAGCAGTAGTCGAGTTTAAGAGATGGTAAGAACTCAAAATCCAACAAGTCAAACAAGGAAAAGAGAGTCAGAAACAAATAACAAGTACACATTTAAACAAACAGTTTCAGAATTCGAATAAGACTAAAAGAAACTAGGGTTTTTAACATGCTAAAATAGATAGAAGAACAATATGAGCAAATCATTTTAAACATAGCAAAATCACAAACAATATTAAGATCAGAGAAGAGATCTTTTGAAAAACTTAAAGGAAACCCTAATCGTCAAAAAAAAGAAGAGTTGTTTTGAAAGAAAAGTTGAAGAACCTTCGAGAAAACACTTAAGAAATTCATAGTAAGTATAGATCTAAGAGATATCTGAAAGAGAATTGAAAGGTCTTAGAGCTAGGGTTTCAGAAAACCCAAATGAAGTGAGAATGACTTTGAAAGTTAATGATCTAACCAGAAAAAGTCAAGGATCGGCCTTGAGAGGCCATGAATGTCCAGAGAAAGGTCATGGATGGCCGGAGAAAGGCCATGAACAATAGTCGAGCAAGGACTGGACCAGATTCGTTCGAGGACTGGCCATGATACTACACAAACAAACACCCAGGAGCCATAGGAGGCTTATACATGTCTCAAATAACCACGAGGGGCCATGGATTAAGAAGGTATTAGGGTGGGATTAGATGGCGGCGGCTAGGGTTCAGGTGAGGTTTCAGAGAGAATTGAGAGAAGAGGGATTCAAGGGCGGCGTTTGGTGATGAATGAGGTAGGGCAAGGGGTCGTTTAAGGTTAAAAATGGAAAGGGCGAATATTGGCCATTATCTAGATGATCAACGGCCAGGATTGAAATGATTAGGTAGGGGGTCCGGGTTGGGTCGTTTAATTGTGTTAGGGGTCGGGTTTGAATAGGAATTGGGCCGGAAAAATGGGTTTAGTTTGTGATCGGATTTCGGCTAAAATTGAAATGTAATTGGGCTATTATTTAAATAGCCAATTTTCCCCTATTAAAATAATAAAAAATAGGAAATTAACTTCTGCAAATAAATTGAAAGAACTAAAATGATTTATGGCATATAACTAACAATTTAATAATACAAGACTTAATTTTATGAATATAAAACACAATTAAATATTAAAAAAGCTAATATTGCAATTATGTGCAATTAGCTTTTAAAAATACTAAACAAAATTGTAAAAACATGTAAAAATTACCTTAGCTATATCTTGGCATAAAGATGAAAATCCAATAGATGAATTACCAAAAATAACAATTTTGGAAATGGTTATTGGGTTTTATGGATAAAAAAAAAGGGAAATAAATTGATTTAAAAAAAACCTTAAAAGTTATGGAAAATAATAAAACAATTGAATATGCTTACATATGCATATATATGCCTTTTTAAAGTTATTTTGCATATTGAAAATGTATAGGGAAAAATTGGGTGTCAACACCGTTGCTGCTGGTCCTAAGGATCTGGACCCGGAGCTTTTCCGGGGCAAGAGCTGCCCATCGGGGACATCGATTCCCTGGATAATCTCAGTTTGGGCTCTCAGTTTTCGTTGGGGGAGCTAAGGGATGCTCAGGATATGAATACCACCAAAGTGGGGGGTCCTCTCAAGGGGGGAGGTACGCTTGGCCACATTTTTGACGATGTCGACGATGTTAGCGAGAACATCGATCTCGACGCTCCTGGCACCGTCAAGGCAGCGGAGAGGTTCCAGCTACAGGTGAATGCTGTTTTGTGTGTATTTCTTCAGTCTCAAGCGTTATTCCTTGTTTTCCTAACTCTTCTGCTTTGCCGTAGTGTAAGGAGATGTTTGACCATGCCCTATCCAGGCTCCGGGAGGAGCTTTCACATCGTGAAAAGGAGCTCGAGAAGCTTACCTCGGGACTGCGAGAGTCGGAGGCTTACTCTGCCCGAAAGGAGAAGGAGTCAAGCGAGTTCTAGGCTATTTCAAAGGGAGTGCTATGAGAAAAGACTGATCTTGCTGAGCAGGTACTTTGTTAGGTGTAAATCCACCCTTTGTTCCCATAATTTGATTCTGACTGGCTTACCTTTCCCTTCGTATATTAGGCAAAAGGATGTGGAGTTCCTCGGGCTGAGGAAGCGAAATGAGGTAGTGACCTCGGAGTTGGCGTCGACCCATGGTCTTCTCCTAAATGCTCGAAAGGAGATTGTTGTGCTGACTACGGTCAAGTCCGAGATCGAAGGAAAAGTTGCTACTTATCTACAGGACGCAGCCACGGCGAATCAAATAGACCATAATATATCGATTGAGGCCGAGCTAAAATGGGATCGGGCTATCCCTCATGCTAGTGCGAAGGCGAGGAGGGAAGCCTTGGAGAGGGTCCGGGCCAGAGGTGTCGATCTTCCAGCCGAGATTGAGGAGGCCCGAGAATTGGAGGGAAAATCGGCGCTTTTGGTCGCTCTAGATGAGGATCCTGGAGATGGTTCAGAGGACAGTGGCAATGAAGAGTAGGCCGTTTTTTGCTTTTCTATTTTTTCTTTCTTTCTGTGTATGTACACACGGGGGAATGAGTCTTGTAAAGACGCCCCTTTTAAATATATTCTTGGCAATGCAAAAAGGGTTTTTCTGCTCCAAGTCTTTTCGTTCCTTACATCTCGCCGCTCTTGCGGAGTTAACCTTTGACTTTTAACATTAGCTCTTTGGAGCCCATACTTGGAACGATCGGGACCCCAAAATTGGGTCCTGTCTTGAAGTTAGGTCGTCAGCTTCTTAGGGTCGGTGCTTGTGATAGCGAGAAACTCTCGAGGTCTTAATACCTCTCAAATTTTGCGGGACAGCAGCATTCGTGCAATCTGATAAAGGGACCCCGGGATGGTCCTGCCAGTACGTTTCCTTAGAAAAAGGTGACATTAACATGGCCACAATTAATTGGCCCTCTGGGTAGGTGAGCAGCCGCTGCTTCGCCTCTATATATTCGTTCACTTGCTTCTCAAGTGGAGATTCTGCTACTCTGAGTAATTATTTCTTCCATAGGACTTGGTGCTTTGTGCTAGCTCTCCCGTCATTTCAACTCAAAATCTTTTCCCAAATCTATACCCTCCTCTACTTATTTTATCGTAGCCATGACTGTTGCATCGACATCCGCCCATCAAGGAGAGGGGAGTTCTGCCTCTGTTCCGGGTCCGGTGGGTGGTACACCGCCGGCGCCCGGCGGGCGGGCCTCGAGGTGCTTTGTCTCAAGGAGAGACTTTACGTTGGAGAGACCTCCCAACTTTCAAGGTCATTGGGAGCACGCGTCGAGGTTCATTTCATTAGTAGGGGAGGAACACCTCGAAATGATCAGAAAAGACTGCGAATGGGGAGAATACCTTCCTCTGAGGAGAAGATCATGAACCACGTCGAGGGATTTTTGAGCGTGTATATGCATTCCTTCACGTCGGGTTCCCCCGACCGAGTCGTGCTTGAGTTCTGTCAGAGATACCAGGTTACTTTGGCGCAGGCTCACCCATCCCTTTGGAAGATAGCGCAGACGATAAGGTAGTTTGTAGATAAGGTCGGGCTCGAGTTCACCCTCAGTCATCTCATGAGGTTATATCAACCGCTGCGTTATCGAGGTTTGATTACCTTGCAGCGTCGATCCACCCGATCCCCTACCGTTACCGGTGAAGAGGACGAGGACCGGGAATGGATGAGCCGGTTCGTTCGAGCGCGGACGGTCGATATCATTCCTGGAGAGTTTCTGCCCTTTCCTGAGAAATGGAATTTCACACGCAAGTGGCCTACCCGTACTTTTATCACTTTGTCTGTAGCGGAGGAGAGCTCCATAACGACATTTTTCTGTTTCGTTTTTTGTAGCGACTCCTTGGTTGCCGAACGAGGTCCCTGATTTTGCCGAATGGTCTCTTATGTTGGCAGCTTGTTCGACCTACGATAAGAACAGGTGGTGAGACCTGTCCAAAGGGAGATGGGAGGCAAAGCGTCATGGTAGGCGCTTGATGGCTTATTTCCTCAGAATGCTACTCTTCTTTTTAGCGTACTAACTTAACCGCCGCAGGTATTGGAGATTTTTCCGAGATGAGGCTGTGCCCTCTGGGGAGGAGGAGAGACTGTTGACCTCGGGGTTGAGGGTCGATGATAAACGAAAGGGGTCTCCGAGGCGTGAAGAGGCTCGCAGTGGGGCGAGTCCTTCTCGGCAGTTCAAAAGAGGCGATTCAACCGATCATCCGGCTTCGGAGGCCTCCGCTTTTGAAAGGACATTCCCCGTTTCTACTGCAGGTACTTCTAAGGGCAGGGAGCACGTGGTGCCTTCTTCTTTTCAAACTAAGGGTGCTTCGGGGGACACTAAGCCATCAGATATTGGCTCGGCCTTTAGCGAGGCTCAACGGCTCGGCTTTATGGTAAGCTTTGGTAGCTGGCATAGGATTATTCCGGTTTCATACTCTTCCTTTCTTATTGAATTTTCTTTCGTAGGCCTTTGATAGGCTTAAGTCCGAGCTGCTTCGCTATGAAGCTAGGTTGTGGAAAGCTTCAGATAGGGAGAAATTCCTAAAGCTTCTTTGCGCGAGAAAGGAAAACGAGCTGGTATCCCTGCGGTGTGAGGCGGATCGAAGCCGGATCTGCGAGAGCCGCCTCGAAAGACAGGTATCCTGTAATTCATGTTGAACTACGCTCCTCCTTTCATTTGCGGAGATTAATGTTTCGATATTTCAGTTGGAGAGCAAAACGGAGGAGCTGGAACGACTTTGGGGCGAAGTTGGTCGGGCCAGACGTGAGTTTAACGAGTTGGGGGCTCATGTAGATGCTCAAGTCGCGGCCAAGGAGAGTGCTTTGGCTAAGGCATCTGCCCTCAAGACGCAAGTCCGGACTGCTCGTGCAAATGATACTGCATGAGCAAATATGATCGCAAAGCTCGAGTCCGAGCTTTCGAAGACGATGGTCGAGGTGGTGAATGCCCGGGCCGATGCTGTAATGAGCGGCACTAGGGCAGGCCAGAAGGTGGCGGCCTATTTGAAGAGCGCTTCCGCTGCTAGAGCTGATCTGAGGAGAACCCTTGGTCGTGCGAGCAGTAATAAAGAGTACGTGAAGTGCAAATCTCAGAGGGAGAGTCTCGAGGAAATTCACGCCAGGGGTTTCGATCTTTCGGAAGAGATCAAGCAAGCCAAGGCGGAGGAGTATGATGCCAAGTTCCTTTTGTCTAATGCTAAATATGGTGATGATGGGTCGTCGGGCCATAGTCCCCAAGGGGGAAGTTTATTTCCTTCTCTGTCTCTATGTATATAGCTTTCATAGTATGTTATAAATGGAGCTTGTATTTTATTACATGTATGTATAAGGGTGAAACCTTGTGATTTTGTATCTTCTGGGTTTCTGTTTGCCGAGATTTTAGCTGGATCAATTGGCCTTTGAGTTGGTAGGAATCCTTAGATTCATAATGTGTCCCTGGCGCTCATTAGGCTGGCCCGTAGGCTCTTACGCATTTTGTCGATGCGACCTTTTATGTGTGTGGCCCTGAGGCTCATTAGGCCGGCGACAATGGCTCTTATGCTTTGCTCTTAGGCATATTCAGTTAACTATTTTGGGTTCAGTCTCTGAACTGGGTTTTGACTCGAGCTCATTCGACCCTCAAGTTTCTGCATTTATGTGGGCTGGCGACAGTGGCTCTTACGCCTTGGATCGAAGCGACCTTTTACGCGGGCTGGCGACAATGGCTCTTACGCCTCGGGCAGATGCGACCTTTTATATGGGCTGGCGATAATGGCTCTTACACCTCGGGCTGATGCGGCCATTTATGTGGCTGGCGACAATGGCTCTTACACCTTGGGTCGAAGCGACCTTTTATTGGCTTTATTTTTCCCTCGTTAAGGAATTATTGCAATGATTTTTGCCTGACTCTTTGACGGTTCGGGAAGAACATTGAGTACGAGCCATTTTGTTGCGATGATCGAGCACCTCAGGAGGTTTGGCTTGGAGGCTGAGTATCTCGAAGCCGGTGAGTTGGAGCTGACTTGGTCGAAGCTCTTTTGCCTATGTCGAGTGTAGCCTATTTAACCAGTTTTTTTCGAAGTAGATTCGAAGTAATTTAAGGCCTGTGATTTTGTAGCGACCGTCAGGCATCCCCGATTCGCGTTAGTTTGGATGGTACAACCATATGACCATAGTCATTTGTGCTTGGCCGGAGCCATTATTGATCTCAAGTGAAGTAGTTTCGTTGTCTATATCGAGGGTATGCCTTTTAGGGGTATTACAAGTTCGATATATAGCCTTAACTTTGAGATCGGGTTTATGCCTTTAGTAAGGCCTTACAAATTTTCATGCCTTTGAGGTCTTACAGTTTTCGATACTTGGCACAAGTACGGTTCATGCCTTGCTTGAGGTCTTACAGATGTTGCCGCTTGGTACACGCGTGGTTCATGCCTTGCTTGAGGTCTTACAGATATTATTATTTCCTTATGTAGGTCTTATGAGATCGAGCCTGCCTGCTCGGGGTCTTACGGCCTCAGGTTTTTTAATGAATGGTGATTCGTGGCAGTCCCCGAGTCATCGAGGGTATCCTGGCTCGAGAGTTGATACTTGTAAACTTGGTATTGCCTCGTTGAGGGCTTACAATTTCAGAGATTCCGACCCAAAGTTCACGCGATTTTTGAGATTTTTACACCAGTCCCCAAGTGTTCGGGGCATTTTCGGCCTTGGAGATGTTTCGTGATTTTCATGTTGCCTCGTTGAGGGCTTATGAGTTTTGAGTCATGACCCAGAGGTCGTTCATGTGTCGAATTATTGACGCTAGTCCCCGAGTGTTCGGGATGTTTTCGACGGAGGAGTCCTTCTGCGAAAATGCTGAGTTTCTTTTGGAGTGTGAGATGCTTTGATAAAAGGTATTCTTCGATTACTTGGTACAAGTATACATGTTTCTACCGTCGGGGGCCCGGCTATACGGACACGGTTCGTTCGACCGTTTGGCCCGGTACATTATTTTCCTATTGGGACCCTGGGGGGATGCCCTCTAGTGTTCGGGGTTGATTGCAAAAGAAGCCTTGAATACTCGTTGAGTCTTCCTTATGTAGCATGCAGATGTTGCCTCGTTAAAAACCTTGCCGGTAAAACCCTTTTCGGGATAAAAACTCGGCCGAAGGAAAAGAGTGCAACGGATGCTTTAAAATCTTAAGGTCTTCCAGCTGGGTTAGCGTTTTGACTGCTTCGATCGGGCACCTGCACAAATGTTAGCATGAAATACGAAATGAAAAGGGAGATGGTTATACCTCAGTGGCGATGGCGCTCTTGAACCTTGGCATTCGTTCGGAGGACGCGGTACGATCCTTTATTCGGATACAGCGGAGAGCGTGTCTTGTGGCTGCTATCTTATCGTTGGTTTATCTCTTAGTCCCTCTGTTGGTGGAGGCTTTTTGTTTTTTGGCTAGTGGCAGCTGTCTCAAAAGATGGTGTGGATGATATGTTGCGGCTCGTCCGCTTTGTTCCTTTTGGTTGTTTTTCTTTCTCGAAACTGATTTTTGGCTCGGTCGCTGAGGAGTTCCCGAAGGTCACCATTTTCGAGTAACCGGGCCACTTCCTCCCGGAGTTGCCGGCAATCCTCGGTCCTGTGCCCATATGTGTTATGAAATTCACACATTATGTTTTGATTCCTTTGTGAAGGATCTGACTGTACATGCCTGGGCCCTGGCGTCCCTGATTTTGCTGATGGCGAACATAATGTCTGACACATCGACGTTGAAGTTGTATTCTGATAAGCAAGGTGCCTTCGCTGGCCCTGCGTTCCTATCGAACCCAACTCAGTTGATGAGTCCCCAAGGATTCTGTTCTCGGTCTACCCTTCGATCGTTTCGAGGTGGATTGCGCCTTGGGGCCTTTCTCCGGTCTTCGATGTATGACTGATATCTTTCTTTGTTTGGCTTTTGCCCCTTTGTCAGGAGCCTGCTTGGGTACACCAATCTCGAGGGGGGCCCCAGCTGGTCGTCCTCGACCCTTATTTTTGAATGGTATCGGTTATGCACATCCGACCAAGTCACAGCCGGGTACTCAACTAGGTTCTACTTTAGCTGTTTTTAAGCCACCGAGCTTCATTCGTTCAGACCATGAGTGAAGGCCTGTACCGCTGAGTCATCAGAGACCGGCGGTAGTTCCAGTCGTTCCATCTGAAAGTGAGATACGAACTCTCGCAGCATCTCATTATCCCTCTGCTTGATCTTGCAGATGTCGAATTTCCTTGTTGCTACTTTAATGGCATCAAGTTATGATACCACATCATTGCCCCTTTGGAGAGTGTTTCCCCGAACTTTTTCAGTAGGACAGACTCGATCTCGGCGTCCCTTAGGTCGTTGCCCTTTGCTGCACAAGTGTAGGCAGTGACGTGCTCATTGGGGTCCGACGTTCCATTATACTTTGGGAGGTCGAGCATTCTGAACTTCTTTGGAATGGGTTTCGGGGCCGCTTCCAATGGGAACGGCTTCTGTACGAACTTTTTTGAGTCCACACCTTTCAAGATCGGGGGCGCTCCTGGAATTTGGTCGACCCTGGACATGTAAGTCTCGACCTTCTTATCGTTGGCTTCTATCATTTTCTCGCCCGATTCGATCCTTCAGGTGAGGTCCTCGAGCATCTTTACGATGACGGGATCGGCCATCGACCCGTTACTGCTCGATCTCTCCGGCACCTATTCGGCCGGGAGAGTTGTCCCTTGTGCTACTGTGCTAGGATTTTTCTGGTGCTTTGCAGCTGAGCAATAGCCAGCTGTTGTTCCTGCAACATATCAAAAATAACATGAAGGCTAACCTCCCGTTCTTCTCGGGCTGGGGTTTTCTTGGCTTCTTGTTGGTCGCCTTGGTGTATGCTCCTGTTAGTGTGGGAGCTTATTTCGATATGTTGAGCTTCGCACGAGATTTCGTCCACCGGAATAGGTCCTGGTGCGTTCTCAAGGTTTTGTGGTGGCTCACCAACACCTGGAAGAGCCACACTATTCTCTCCGTGGTTCTCAAGGTTATTGTTTACTGAATCAGACATTCCGACCTGAAATCAAAGTTCCTTGGACAAGAAAAAGCATGAAAGATAACTTGCATTGTGTAATGGAACCAGCAAGAAAATAATCACTATTATTTTTAGCCCTACGGTGGGCGCCAAACTGTTTACCTTGAAAATGGTAATAACAATTAAATTGGATTATGGGGCTCTAAAAATACGTGATCTATTTTTATACCGGTTGTTTAGCAGTTGATGCTATGTGCAAGCCATAGAAATGAAAGAAGATTTAGGAAT
>NW_017675775.1:23357-29172 GCF_001879085.1 Nicotiana attenuata
AATACCGCGAACTATGGGCCTCTTCGAAAATCAACTCTCGAAGCTCATCAACATTGGGCACACAAATCCGACCCTGCATCCTCAATACCCCGTCATCTCCAATGGTCACATCTCTGGCATCACCATGCTGAACCTTGTCTATAAGGACAAGCAAATGAGGGTCATCATACTGCCGCTCCCTGATACGATTCAAATAAAGAAGACCAGATAACCACACAAGCTAGAACCCGACTGGGCTCCGAGAGGTCCAATCTCACAAACTAAGGCCTGAAATCCATCGCCATAGGCCTCTCTGAAACTAATATATATGCCAAACTCCCAAGACTCTTCGCCCGGCGACTCAAGGCATCCGCCACCACATTGGCCTTGCCCGGGTGGTACAGAATAGTAATATCATAGTCCTTCAACAACTCTAACCACCTCCTCTGGCGCAAATTTAGATCCTTTTGCTTGAATAAGTGCTGCAAACTTCGGTGGTCAGTATAGATCTCATAAGGCACACCGTACAAATAGTGACGCCAGATCTTCAAGGCATGAACAATAGCAGCTAACTCAAGGTCGTGGACAGGGTAGTTCTTCTCATGTATCTTCAACTGTCTGGACGCGTAGGCAATCACTCTACCGTCCTGCATCAACACCACTCCAAGGCCAACCCGTGAGGCATCACAATAAACTGTATAGGACCCCGAACCAGTAGGCAATATCAAAATAGGGGCTGTAGTCAAAGCTGTCTTGAGCTTCTGAAAGCTCGCCTCACACTCCTCCGTCCACTGAAATGGGGCACCCTTCTGGGTCAATCTAGTCATAGGGGCTGCAATCGATGAAAATCCCTCCACAAAACGACGGTAGTAGCCCGCCAAACTAAGGAAACTGCGAATCTCTGTAGCTGAGGATGGCCTGGGCCAACTCTGCACGGCCTCTATCTTCCTCGGATCCACCCGAATGCCCTCACTCGAAACCACGTGGCATAAAAATGCCACAGAACTCAACCAAAACTCACATTTTGAGAACTTTGCATATAACTTCTTCTCCCTCAGGGTCTGAAGCACGGTCCTCTGGTGCTGCTCATGATCTTCCCGACTCCGGGAATACACCAGAATATCATCCATAAAAACAATAACAAATGAGTCGAGATATGGCCTGAACACATTGTGCATCAAATGTATGAAAGTTGCTAGGGCATTGGTCAGCCCAAATGACATAACAAGGAACTCATAATGACCATACCGAGTCCTGAAAGCAGTCTTCAGGATATTTGTCTCCCGAATCTTCAACTGATGGTAACCTGAGCGCAAGTCAATCTCAGAAAACACCTGTGTGCCCTGAAGCTGGTCAAACAGATCACCAATACGAGGCAAGGGATAACGGTTCTTCACTGTAACCTTGTTTAACTGGCGATAATCAATACACATACGCATGGAACAATCCTTTTTCTTCACAAACAAGGCAGGAGCACCCCTCGGTGAAACACTAGGGCGAACAAAACCCTTATCAAGCAATTCCTGCAACTGATCCTTCAACTCCTTCAACTCAGGACGAGCCATACGATACGGAGGAATGGAAATGGGGTGAGTGCCAGGCAACAGATCAACGCCAAAATCAACGTCCATATCGGGCGGCATGACCAAAAGGTCAGCTGGAAACATATCGGGATAATCCCGTACCACTGGGACTGAATCAACAGAAGGGGTATCAGCACTGACATCTCTCACATAAGCTAAATACACAGCACACCCCTTCTCAACCATACGCTGAGCTTTAAGTGTGATCTAAAGTACCACTCCACTCAACACACGGAATACCTGGCATAGCCAGCGTAACGGTCTTGGCGTGACAATCAAGAATAGCAAAATGGGACGACAACCAGTCCATGCCCAAGATAATGTCAAAATCAACCATGTTGAGTAACAACAAATCTGCCCTGGTCTCAAAACCACGAATAGTAACAAAACATGACCGATAAACGCTATCTACAATAAGATAATCCCACACAGGAGTTGAAACATAAACGGGGGCACTCAAAAAATCCCGAGGCACACCTAAATGCGGAGCAAAGTAAGAAGACACATAAGAATAAGTAGAGCCCGGATCGAATAGAACCGATGCCTCTCTGTGACAAACCAGTATAATACCTATAATGACAGTGTCGGAGGTAACAGCCTCAGTACGAGCAGGAATAGCATAATATCTGGCCTGGCCTCTCCGTCGAGGGCGACCTCTACCTCC
The DNA here is from genome assembly GCF_001879085.1 of Nicotiana attenuata. Classification (NCBI taxonomy): domain Eukaryota; kingdom Viridiplantae; phylum Streptophyta; class Magnoliopsida; order Solanales; family Solanaceae; genus Nicotiana; species Nicotiana attenuata. The sequence goes on from NW_017675775.1 coordinate 25,584, forward strand.
CCGACCTCCGCCCCTAGCCGGCTGGGCTGATGGGATAGCAGCTGGAGCTGTGACCATGGCCTGAGAACTTTGAGGAGCACGCTGTGGCTGAGCAGTCTGTGAAGATGCACCCCTACCAAGTCTGGGGAAGTCCCTAACCATGTGGCATGTGTCACCACACTCGAAACAAGCTTTGGGAGGACGTCCCTAACCATGTGGCATGTGTCGCCAGATCTGCCGGACTTACCTCTGGTAGCACCCCGCGTAGGAGGAGGCGCGCTAGAAACTGGAGGTGCATAGTAAGGCTCCTGAGATGTAGGTGGAGCTGGAGTGCTGCTGGCTGCCGGAAGAGCTGAATGAACGGGGCGTCCCGCATAACCTCTGCCATAATGACCTGCTGCTGGGGTGCGGGCACCAGAGTAGTGACCTGACTCTCGAGACCTCTTGGCCTTCCTCTCCCCTCGCTCCCTGGCGAGCATACCCTCAATCCTCCTAGCAATGCTCACTACCTGCTGATAAGGAATGTCCATCTCCAACTCTCGAGCCATGCTAGATCTGATGGGTGGGATTAGACCCTCAATGAACCTGCGAAGTCTCTCACGAACTGCAGCAACCAAGGCCGGTGCATGTCTGGCCAACCTGGTATAGCGGATAGCATACTTCGAAACGGTCATACCACCCTAGCACAAATGCTCAAACTCTGCGTGCCATGCGTCCCTGAGACTCTGAGGGACAAACTCTCTCATGAACATATCTGAGAAGTGGGTCCAGGTCAGCGAGGCAGCCTCGACTGGACTATCTATCTCATAAGTGCGCCACCAATCATAGGTGGCTCCCCGAAGCTGGAAGGCAGTGAAGGAAACCCCGCTAGACTCTACTATGCCCATAGTGCGAAGAATACAGTGACACTCCTCTAGAAATCCCAAGGCATCATCTGATGCTAATCCAATGAATACTGGGGGATCATACTTCTTGAACCTCTCAAGTCTCCGCTGCTCGTCCTCTGAAGCAGCTGACCCGTCGTCAGGCAGAACTAGCGCTGCAGGCGATGCGGGAATAATCTCCGGAGCCTGCTCAATATTCACTCGCTGCTCAGGAGTGCGGACGGCAGGACTCTGTGCTCCTCCCCCGGCCTGGGATGTGGCTGCAGCAAGGGGAAGCAACCCTGCCTGAGCCAAGGTGGTGTACATACTCATGAACTGAGCCAAAGTCTCCTGAAGAGCTGGAGTAGTAGTGGCAATAGTAGGTGTGCCAGGTGCCTGGGCTCCGGCAGGATCTGCTGGTGGTGCCTCGACGGCAGCTCGCGCAGGTGCTCTGGTTGCACCACGTGCGCGTCCTTGACCTCTACCCCGGCCCCGGCCTTTGATGGTCGCAGTAGGGTGCACGGGTGCCTGATCATCCCAAGTAGCACGTGTCCTCACCATCTGTGAGAGAATAGAAGATAGAAGTTTAGAATTTGTGATGTTAAAATATCGCACGACAAGGAAATCAAATGAAGCAGCATTTTTTCCTAACAGTTACATAGCCTCTCGTAGATAAGTACAGACGTCTCCGTACCGATCAGCGAGACTCTAATAAACCGGCCTGTGTTCCATGACTCCTATGAACCTAGAGCTCCGATACCAACTTTTCACGACCCCAATTCGCCCTCCGTGAACATGTCGTGATGGCACCTAGTCCCTACGACTAGGTAAGCCTAACAATGCGGAAATAGCATAATTTGCGGAAACAAATAATTAAACTAAACAAACTAGAAGGGTAACTGTATATGAATGTCGCTCCGCATATACAACCCAATAATGCGGAAGTCTACAATATCATCTCAAAACCCGAAAACTCACGGGAACACAAGCTAACGGAAAGTAATACACGGCTCTAACTCCAGAATGTCTAAAGAAAAAGTATGAAAGGAAAAGCTAACTGCTAAAGCTAGAATAAGATAGAGACTCCTGGTCTGCGGACGCGGCAGATGTACCTCGAAGTCTCTGCTAGATCTCTCCGCCTCGAGAGTGATACGCCCGGGACGAAGTACCTGGATCTGCACATGAAAGACATGCGCAGAAGGGGCATGAGTACACCACAGCGGTACTCAGTAAGTGCCAAGCCTAACCTCGGTTGGGTAGTGACGAGGAAGGTCATGGCCCTACTGAGAATAATAATAATAATAAGTCTTGCAACAGTATGAAATAAACAGAAATAATGGGTACAACTATGAAATAAGGCAGGTTATACAAGACAACAATTAACATTTAGATAATAAGATAACACAGAGTAAAACAGGTCAATATCAATACCAACAACGAGGATCTCCCAGGATACCGTCCTGTAGTCCATTTCATCAACTGTCCAAGGAGCTCCCGAGATACCATCCCGTAGTCCACCATATGAGTATATCCGAAGGATCTCCCGGGATACCGTCCCGTAGTCCACTATATGAGTATATTCGAAGGATCTCCCGAGATACCGTCCCGTAGTCCACCATATGAGTATATCCGAAGGATCTCCCGGGATACCGTCCCGTAGTCCAACTACAATGTGCAGGGGGATCTATCGGGAATTTAACCCGCAGTCCTAAAGTAAATATGCAGGGGGATCTATCGGGAATCTAACCCGCAGTCCCAAAGTAAATATGCAGGGGGATCTATCGGGAATCAAACCCACAGTCCCAAAGTAAATATGCAGGGGGGATCTATCGGGAATCTAACCCGCAGTCCCAAAGTAAATACACAGTCACAACAAGAAGACATCCAGAATTGAAGATCAAAGATACAAGGCAGTAGGTAGTTCTAGCCTAAGATGCTTCACGTAGTACAAACAAGGCAACTTGAGCAGATAGGCAATTTGGAACAACTATGCATGATTTTCTAGCTAACACAGTCTATAATTGCAAATAAAAATAAAGCCGATAAGAAAGAAACTCAGTCTTAATATTTAAAGTAAAATCGGATTTTTCAACAATTAGCTCAAGTACACGCTCGTCACCTCACGTACAAGGTATTCAATTACCAATATCATATCCTAAGGGGAAAGGTCCCCCACACAAGGTTAGACAAGCCACTTACCTCAAACCGGCTCCAAAATCAACTCAAAATCACACGTTTGCCACGAGTATCCGACTCCAAATGGCCTAAATCTATTCAATTCAATTTCATATCATAAATAACATCTCAAGCAACTGATTCTACTATTTAATTTAAAGCTAAGACGCAAATTTAGGTAAAATGACCAAAACGCCCCTCAGGCCAACGTCTCGGAATCGGATAAACTTTACATTTTCATAACCCTCGTACTCTCACGAGTCTAACCATACCAAAATCTCTCAAATCGGAGTTCAAACACCCACTCAAAACACAATAACTTGGTCTATGAAGTTTTACCCATTTTTCATTAAAAAATCCAAAATTAAGGAGGAATTCGTGATTAGATTAGTGGGTTTTAAGCATAAGAGAGTTTAGAATCATTACCCAATCGCTGCATCTAAAAAACCCTCGAAATCTCTTTCAAATCCGAGCTCTCAAGCTTGAGTTTTGGTAAAAATTGCTAACCCTCAGATTTTGACATGTTTATAACTGCCCAGGTATTGTTCAATGCGATCGCAGGAACCGGGTCT
>NW_017675775.1:29750-30421 GCF_001879085.1 Nicotiana attenuata
TAAAACCCGACCTAAACACCTCCGAATGATCTGAAACTTTGCATGCATATCCAAAATCACCTAATGGAGCTACTGCAACTCTCGGAACTCCATTCCGACCCTTCGGATCAAAATCTCACCTACCATCCGGAATTCGCCAAAATCCAACCTTAGCCAATTCAAGCCTAATTCTACACCGGACCACCAAATTCAATTCCGATTGTGCTCCTAAGTCACAAATCATCCCCCGAAACTAGTCGAATCATCGAAAATCCATTCCGAGCCTTCTAACTCATAAGTCAACATTCGGTTGACTTTTCCAAACAATCCTTCTCATAAAGAGACTTATTGTCTCATTTCTAACCGAACTCTAACCGAATTACTTCAAATTCTCCAAACACATATAATGAAACATATAGAAGCATAAAACGGGGAAAACGGGGCGGTAACTCCCGTAACGACGGGTCGGGTCGTTATATCCTCCCCAACTTAAACAGACGCTCGTCCTCGAGCGGGTCAAGAACATACCTGGAGTCTCAAACAAGTGAGGGTATCTGCTCCGCATCTCGTGCTCGGTCTCCCAAGTGGTCTTCCTCCACGGGTCGACCTCTCCACTGTACCTTCACCGAAGCTATGTCCTTAGATCTCAACTTTCGAACCTAACGCCCAAAATAGCCACCGGCTCCACATCG
>NW_017675775.1:34255-36699 GCF_001879085.1 Nicotiana attenuata
GGAGCACCACTGAAACTACCTGAACCTCGAGGCCTCTTAGCCTCCCTCTCCTCACGCTCCCGACGACGATCTGTCTCAATCTGACGAGCCGCATCAACTACCTCCTCAAATGTAACTGCTGTAGCCCTTTCTCTAGTCATCAATATGCGGATCGGATAGTTGAGGCCATCCACAAACCTTCTGATCCTCTCGCGATCTGTCGGGATCATCCACGTAGCATGCCGAGCTAGCTGTGTAAACCTCAACTCATACTGAGTCACTGTCATATCTCCCTGAGTCAACCACTCGAACTGACGACGCAGCTCTTCCCTGTGAGACTGGGGTACATACTTTTCCAAGAATACCGTAGAGAACTGATGCCACGTGAGGGGCGCTGCTCCAATAGGCCTACGCCTCTCGAACTCCTCCCACCAATTAAATGCAGGCCCTGTGAACTGGAAAGTAGTAAAAGCCACTCCACTAGACTCCAGAATACCCGCAGTACGAAGCATACGCTGGCACTTATCCAGAAAACCCTGGGCATCTTCGCCCTCAACACCACTGAATGTCGGGGGCTGAAGCCTACCGAACCTCTCCAACCGACGCTGCTCGTCATCCGGCATAGCTGGAACCACCTGAGCTGGAGCTGGTGCGACTGGCGCAACTGGAACAACTGCTGCAATTGGTGCCGCTGGCTGAACTGGCTGAGCTGGAGCTACCCCAGGTGTCTATAAGCCCTGAACAACCTGCTCGGGTGTGCGAGCATCGGGGGTCTGATGACCACCGCCGGTCTGAGAAGTAGCCGCCGCTGTAGTAGCTGAAACTGCTTGAGCCAGGCCAGTGCAGACGGACAAGATCTGAGCCAAAGCCTCCTGGAGACCAGGAATCACGATGGGCACTGCCGGTGCCTGAACAGGTGCTGCTGGAGCATCTACAGCTGGAATTTGACCCTGAGCCTAGTCAACTGGTGCTGGAATCTGACCTTGAGTCTGGTCAACTGGTGGGTTAGCAGGTGCTGTCCCTGCTGCCCTGCCTCTACCGCGACCACGGCCTCTAGGTGGCACTGGTGGTCGTCTGCCACGTCCGTTAGCACGGGTTCTCGCCATCTGCGAGAGAATAGAATACGGAAAATTAGTTTTTTTTTTCATAATAACAAGCCGCACGATTTGAATTTCAAGAAAGTGAAGTGTTTCCTAAAGGTTCTGTAGCCTCTCGAGGATAGATACGGACGTCTACGTACCGATCCGCGAGACTCTACTAAACCGGCTCATGACTCGCGAGGCCTAGTAAACCTAGGCGCTGATACCAACTTGTCACGACCCCAAACCCGATCGTGATGGCGCCCAACACAATTGCTAGGCAAGCCTGACCACAGTCGTTCCCAAATCAACTGTAAACCTCAAAAACCGACAATCTAAAGAGAATATAATAGTTTTAGAATAATAATCCAATATTTATAATAGAATAATACTGAGAAAAATACGAAGTCTGATAAAACGCTCCCAAAGACCTGGTGTCACGAGTCTAGAGCCTCTAAAACAATCTGAATAACAATATCTGAATGAAAATACTCAAGTCTGGAAATGTATATATAAATAAAACTGAAATAGGAAGAGTAGTCAGGTCCTGCGAACGTCAAGCAGCTACCTCAACAACTCTGAATAGCTCTGGAAAACAAGGACTGCTCAGTTAAGCCTCCGGTGTACCTGAATCTGCACACAAGGTGCAGGGAGTAGGGGTGAGTACTACCGACTCAGTGAGTAATAAGCATATAAAATGTCTGAAGATAAGAAATCCACGAAATACCACAAAGCAAAGCTAAAACTAACAGTCCAACACCTAACTACGAACTAACAGCAAAACAACTTCAAATATATCAGTCAAGTATAATGTAAGGATGCAATGCAATGCACATGACCGCTACGGCGCGTAACCCGATCCATTTAACGTCGACGACGCTCACTGGGGGTGTGTACAGACTCCGGAGGGGCTCCTTCAGCCCAAGCGCAATATAATCATACCATTTGCTGCGGCGTGCAGCCCGATCCATACTCAGTCCAGAATATGCATATGAGTCACGTAACAGATTTAATTAATTTCCCAATTTCCAATTTATTAAGAAGAATATACTTTAGATATTTAACTTCAGGAAAAGTGACTTAGCGTTTCATAACAGTGATTAAATACAGGACTGAGATCAATGATTATACAAAGCATGCTATCACAATGACATTCATCCTCTAAGGATGCTACAGATCGGCACAAGGCCCCAAACACGGCAATAAGCCCAGATATATTCAATACAGGGTGTGTATCAGTCGCCAATATAGAAACATTCTTGTTCGGGATGGACCAAGTCACAATCCCCAGTCATAACCAATCCCGCACCTGCCATGGGGTGCGAGTCACGCCCTACAATAGCGTCACAATGTGATAAGCCGGGGTTTCAAACCCTCAGGCCATCA
>NW_017675775.1:39742-44324 GCF_001879085.1 Nicotiana attenuata
ATTGGATACGTCGAGGTGTAATAGGTATTCAGACGGCGGAATTCGGGATCAGGTATAGTGATTTGTGTGCTATATGGAGTTGGAGACTAGGAGTTCTCGTGTTCAGGCTATGCAGTTGTTGTAAATCGTGTGTATCGGCACCGTCTAGCGGTTATTGGGAATTAGAGGTCCGAGTGGATTTTTCTTTGCTTGGTATGCCAAATTTTGGATATGATATTAGATTGTAGGTCGGTTGTCTCAGTGTTGGGTTATTCTAGACTATTGTGCTACGGGCTATGTTGGAAATGCCACAGGTTGCGTGGCGAGGTGCATCAGATTGTGTTCTAGCAAAGTAGTTTGTATCCCAAAGACCAGCGGACGACGGGGAAGGATTGCATTTCGTAATTTGGTCTTCGCGGCGGATGTCAGTACAGAGGTTTCTACCATTGATTCAGTTCTGGTATTGAGGGACTTTTCGGAAGCGTCTCTTGTGGCCGGGCATGTTACCGAGCGAGGTTGTGGATTTCGATATTGATTTGGTGCCGGGCACCGTATCGTACGGCTCCGGCAGGAGTTATAGTGGTGGAAGGAGCAGCTTCAGGCTTCTTGGTATTGAGTTCGTTGGCAGGCCGATGTGGCTACGTATTTGGCTTGAGTTAGCTTGGTTAGTCCCGAGTTGAATTGTTGAGGGATAGGTTGATTTGATCGTTATTGAATTTGTTAGTGATCTGGGGAGATCTATGAGTTGCTTTTCTGTGATGTGAGGCGTTATGATTTGTTGGATATGGGCACATGTGGTGTGGTCCTATTTGGGATTCATAGAGGAAGTCGAGCGGGAAGAGTGATTGAGTGTTGCTCAGTAAATGGAGTATTGGTTATGGCCTATCGGGTTGTGTGTCATATGTTATTGGTTTCACCGTGGATGTAATGAATTGCTTTGGTTACAGACATCAAATGTGCGTGGCTATCGATTTTGATCATAGTGACTTGAGGTGCTTCATGTGTAACAGTGTTTGGATAGGATCGCGCGTTGTGGCGAGGCCACGTGGAGTTATGACCTTTCGAGGTAGATTCAGGCATTCTATTTCTATGATGTGAGACGGGGTCTCAGCCTTGTGTTATGATGATACTGATGAGCTTGAAGTACAGCTCTTTCGTTTGAGTTATTTTCATGATTTGAGTATATTCAGGTCGTTTCTTGTTGGTACGCGTATTATGCAAGTTGTGGCTTAGGCCTGTATTGAGGTATCATATCACCAGAGTGGTGTGTTGGATTCGAGGTGATCGTTGGAATCATTAATGAATACGAACAGATTTGATTTTAGCTTGTTAGAAGGATAATATCGAGGTTCGGCCCGGAAATCTGTTGTGATATTAGTCAAAGGGGAAGCGGCTTCATGAATGGTTGAGATAAGAAATGGTTACGGTTTATAGCATGTTTCATTTGTCGTTGGCATTATATGAAAGTGTTGGAATAAGACCTTAGTTGATAAGAGGTTTTCTACCGGTATTTGGTTATTGTAGGCAACTGCTATGAATAGAGGCTACCATTTCGAGTTTTTGGACCATGTGGTATATCATATGATCTCACCTGAAGTTGCAGGTATGGGTTATTATAGCTGGTTCGGGTTTATTCTGAGTATAGATGTGAGGTCCTGATCTTGTGTATGATTTTGGAAAGTGCAAGGTGGTTCTACGGTTTATGGTTTAGATGGACTGTGAAATTTCAGCTATATTGTGTTATCGGACCTATGCGAGATAGGGTGACGAGGGATCACCCGGCATATATTCTTGGTAAAGTTATTCAGCTGTTGGTTAGCTTCTAGGACAACTCTGGGTACGTTCGAGGACGAGCGTTGGTTTAAGTTGGGGAGGATGTGACGACCCGACCCGTCGTATCAGGTATTACTGCCCCGTATTCCTCATTTATTACTTCTTCATGTTTCATTATCGGTATGTGGTGGTTGGAGTTGTTTCGGACTGGTTTTGATAAGAAATGAGACACTTAGTCTCTTTAAGGAAGGCTTAAGTTGGAAAAGTCAACCGGACGTTGACTTATGATCTGGAAGGCTCGGATGTGATTTCTGGTGATTCGGTTAGCTTCGGGAAGTGGTTTGTGACTTAGGAGTGTGATCGGAAGTGATTTTTGAGGTCCGGTGTAGAATTAGGCTTGAATTGGCGAAGTTAGTATTTTGGCGGATTCCGGTTGATAGGTGAGATTTTGATCCGAGGGTCGGAATGGAATTCCGAGAGTTGCTGTAGCTTCGATATGTGATTTGTGATGTGTGTGCAAAATTTCAAGTCATTCGGACGCCGTTTTGTTGGGTTTTTGATCGAATGCGTGTTTCGAAAGTTTTTAAAGAACTTAGGCTTGAATCCGATGAGAATTGATGATTTTAGTGTTTTTAGATGTGTTTTGATGATTGGAACAAGTTTGGATAATGTTTTAAGACATGTACGTGCTTTTGGTTGGGGTCCCAGGGGCCTCGGGTGAGTTTCGGGGTGGTTTCGGACCATTTCTAGGCCATTTTTAACTGCTGGTTTTTGGCTACAGTAGTGTTCTATGCGATCGCGGGGAATTGGTCGCGATCGCGGTGAGTAAAATGTGAGAAACGTGCCAATGAATCGCGATCGCGTGAAGCCTTTCGCGATCGCGGAGAAGAAATATTCTGTTGCGTTGATCCTGCTTCGGAAGCTTATATCTCACAATCTATAAGGAATTTGGAGATGATAGAAAAACGAAAATTGTAGCCCTTTGTGTCTACTTTCCAGAAATGTAAATTAATTGGAATTTGAAGTAGTGTACAAAAAGTTATGGTAGTTACACTATAGGCTGCCCGAGAAGGTCTCTAATACATAGGGTTGACTTTGAAAGCTTATATCTTGCAATGTATAAGGATTCAGGAAATGAGAAACATATGAAATCATAGCCCTATGTGTCTAGTTTTCAGTACATCAAACCATTTGTAATTTGGAGTTGTGTGGAAAAAGTTATGACCGTTATACTGGAAGCTGTCCGGAAGAACTGGGAACTGTTCATCGCGATCGTGAAGCATTGACCGCGATCGCGAAGAGTAAATTTAGGGCTGGAAAAATTGTTCTCCGCGATCGTGAAGCATTTTCCGCGATCGCGAAGAGTTAATACCTGGGCAGAATGTTTTAAAACACGTCAGTCGCGATTTTGGGGTCATTTTACACCCATAATTGCTCGTTTTTGGAGATTCTTGAAGGAGATTAACGAGGGATTCAAGGGGGAACGTTTGGAGGTAAGTTTCTTGGACTTAAAACTCGATTATATTGTGAAATCCACCTAGAAATTCATAGAATTAAGCCTAAAATTGATGAACTAGTGCTTGGAATTTTGAGAATTTAAATTGGGATTTGAGGGAGCATTTGGACTCCGATTTTGGTAAATTTGATATGTACGGACTCGTGGCGAGACGAGGAATCCGGTGATGTGAGTTCTGTAATTTTTCGAGAAGTGGGCCCGGGGCTCGGGTTTTGCTAGTTTCGAGATTTTTGCTATATTTTGATTGTTTTCGATTGGGTATTGTTTCCTTGGCATAGTGTGATGTATTCTCTCTAATTTTGGTTAGATTCGACGCACGTGGAGGCCGATTGGAGGGGCAAAGGTGTCACGGGCTAGAGATTTCGCCGGTTCGAGGTGAGTAATACTTGTAAATGATATCTTGAGGGTTTGAAACCCCGGATTTGCACATCATAGTGCTGTATTGTGGTGACTTGCATGCCAGGTATGAGCGTGGGGTAGAGCACAGTTGGGGATTGTGACTTGGTCCGTCCCGGTTGTTGATTTTACTGCGTAATTGACCGAAACCTACTTGATGCTATCGTGATTTGGGTTGATTGCCATATTTTGGGCTTTGTGCCGATTATTTGAATCCTTTAGGGATTATTATCACTGTTTTCACGAAACTTAGCATGTTAAATGACTTCAGTCCTAGTTAAACACTGTTTTGAAATGTGCAGTCATATTGCTAAAAGTTTAAAGACTTAAATTGCATTTTTCTGATGTTTTGAGTTAAAAGCTATTACTTGACATTGCCCGAGTGGCTCATTTGCATGTTCTGGACTGAGGATGGACCGGGATACACGCCGCAGCGATACTATGATGATATTGCGCTTGGGCTGTAGGAGCCCCTCCGCAGTCTGAACCCCCACAGTGAGCGCGGGTACCCAAATGGAACGGGCGGCGCGCCGCAGCGGTCATGTGCATTGCATTGCATTCATGCATTGTTTCCTGATTGTACTGCGTGTCATGGCATTTAGCACTCTCATATCATTAGCATCCATGCTATTTCTTGTACTGTTACCAAACGCCCTGGTATTAACTGTTTGTGGAGTGCTGTGCCCGAGGGGCTGACTCATGTGCGGATTTGCACTATCTGATTATGTATTCATTTGCTTGACTGTTGGAAAAAGTATGTTTTCAAAAGTAGGTTTTAAACTGAGTCAGATATTTTCTAAAGGTATTTTCAACGGTTTTCAGTTTGTTTTTCTGTAAAAGTGTTGTAACTGTCCTATATAGCGTGTATGGAGTGTCTCTTACGTGTATTTCTTGTCCTCTCTAGTTATTATTTTACTC
>NW_017675775.1:47704-60111 GCF_001879085.1 Nicotiana attenuata
GAGGTCCGGTGTAGAATTAGGCTTGAATTGGCGAAGTTAGTATTTTGGCGGATTCCGGTTGATAGGTGAGATTTTGATCCGAGGGTCGGAATGGAATTCCGAGAGTTGCTGTAGCTTCGATATGTGATTTGTGATGTGTGTGCAAAATTTCAAGTCATTCGGACGCCGTTTGGTTGGGTTTTTGATCGAATTCGTGTTTCGAAAGTTTTTAAAGAACTTAGGCTTGAATCCGATGAGAATTGATGATTTTAGTTTTGTTAGATGTGTTTTGATGATTGGAACAAGTTTGGATAATGTTTTAAGACATGTACGTGCTTTTGGTTGTGATCCCAGGGGCCTCGGGTGAGTTTCGGGGTGGTTTCAGACCATTTCTAGGCCATTTTTAACTGCTGGTTTTTGGCTACAGCAGTGTTCTATGCGATCACGGGGAATTGGTCGCGATCGCGGTGAGTAAAATGTGAGAAACGTGCCAATGAATCGCGATCGCGTGAAGCCTTTCGCGATCGCGGAGAAGAAATATTCTGTTGCGTTGATCCCACTTCAGAAGCTTATATCTCACAATCTATAAGGAATTTGGAGATGATCCAAAAATAAAAATTGTAGCCCTTTGTGTCTAGTTTCCAGAAATGTAAACTAATTGCAATTTGAAGTTGTGTACAAAAAGTTATGGTTGTTACACTATAGGCTGCCCGGGAAGGTCTCTAATACACAGGGTTGACTTTGGAAGCTTATATCTCGCAATGTATAAGGATTCAGGGAATGAGCAACATATGAAATTGTAGCTCTATGTGTCTAGTTTTCAGAACATCAAACCATTTGTAATTTGGAGTTGTGTGCAAAACGTTATGACCGTTATACTGGAGGCTGTCCGGAAGAGTTGGGAACTGTTCATCGCGATCGCGAAGCATTGACCGCGATCCCGAAGAGTAAATTTTGGGCTGGAAAAATTGTTCTCCGCGATCGCGAAGCATTTTCCGCGATCGCGAAGAGTAAATACCTGGGCAGAATGTTTTAAAACACGTCAGTCGCGATTTTGGGGTCATTTTACACCCATAATTGCTAGTTTTTGGAGATTCTTGAAGGAGATTAACGAGGGATTCAAGGGGGAACTTTTGGAGGTAAGTTTCTTGGACTTAAAATTCGATTATATTGTGAAATCCACCTAGAAATTCATGGAATTAAGCCTAAAATTGATGAACTAGCGCTTGGAATTTTGAGAATTTAAATTGGGATTTGAGGGAGCATTTGGACTCCGATTTTGGTAAATTTGATATGTACGGACTCATGGCGAGACGAGGAATCCGGTGATGTGAGTTTTGTAATTTTTTGAGAAGTGGGCCCGGGGCTCGGGTTTTGCTAGTTTCGAGATTTTTGCTATATTTTGATTGTTTTCGATTGGGTATTGTTCCCTTGGCATAGTGTGATGTATTCGCTCTGATTTTGGTTAGATTCGATGCACGTGGAGGCCGATTGGAGGGGCAAATGTGCAGTCATATTGCTAAAAGTTTAATGACTTAAATATCATTTTTCTGATGTTTTGAGTTAAAAGCTATTACTTGACATTGCCCGAGTGGCTCATTTGCATGTTCTGGACTGAGGATGGACCGGGCTGCACGCCGCAGCGATACTATGATGATATTGTTCTTGGGCTGTAGGAGCCCCTCCGTAGTCTGAACCCCCACAGTGAGCGCGGGTACCCAAATGGATCGGGCTGCGCGCCGCAGCGGTCATGTGCATTGCATTGCATTCATGCATTGTTTCCTGATTGTACTACGTGTCATGACATTTAGCACTCTCATATCATTGGCATCCATGCTATTTCTTGTACTGTTACCAGACGCCCTGGTATTAATTGTTTGTGGAGTGCTGTGCCCGAGGGGCTGACTCATGTGCGGATTTGCACTATCTGATTATGTATTCATTTGCTTGACTGTTGGAAAAAGATGTTTTCAAAAGAGGTTTTAAACTGAGTCAGATATTTTCTAAAGGATTTTCACGGTTTCATTGTTTTTCTGAAAGAGTAATACTGTCCTATATAGCGTGATGGAGTGCTCTTACGTGATTTCTTGCCTCTCAGTTATTATTTACTCGTATTACCACTGAGTTGGTAGTACTCACTTTACTCCCTGCACCTCGCGTGCAGTTGCAGGTATCGTTCACCCGGTAGCGGGTTATTTAGCTGATTGAAGGTATGGCTATTGTAGCCGAGTAAGGTGACTGCCAGCGTTCGCGGCACCGGATGTTGTATTTTATTTTCTAGAAATTCTACTTATATATATTTATTGGCCTGTAGTTGTGTTAAGGTTTCTTTAGATGCTCGTGACTTGTGACACCCCGGTCGGGTAGAAATTAACAAATTTTAAATGCCATTAAGTTGTATCTTCTACTTGTTTATGTTTGATAATTGTTAGTGAAAGGATTTGTGTTAGTTGGCTGGCCTTGTCTTCACGAGAGGCGCCATCACGACCAGGTTGGGAATTGGGTCGTGACAGAGGGTCTGGGGGTCTCAATGGAGGAAGAAAAGAGAAAAAAGAAAGAAAAGAGAAGAAGGAATAAATGGGGGCGGGGCTGGGGTTTTAATAGAAATCTGGGACTGATTCCGTCGCAAAAGTAGCGACCGTTTCAGTTGCAAATTTAAAAATAAGTTGACCAAAATTTAAATAAGTTTGCGTCCGTCTCAGTTGCAAATGGTCAAACAAAATAGTTTGACTGTTAGTTTCCAACTGAATCCGTCGCAATTTTGTATCCTGGATTTTTGCACCAAACGTTGCGACCAATGTTGTCGGAAACATAGTCGAAAGAATTTAAAAAAAATAGAAGAAATATTATTTTTGGAATTCCGACCGAATCAGTCGGAAATTTCCGACTAATTTCTCCGGTCGGAAATTTTCAGTCGCAAATCTGTTGTTTTTTAGTAGTGATAATGTGCTAGAGTTCCAACATAATATGCTGGAAGTTTATACGCATGAGCTCCATAATCCAGCGTATTATGTTGAAACTTTCCTTGTGTTGGAGTTCCAACATAATATGCTGGAAGTTTATACACAGGACCTCCATAATCCAGCATATTATGCTGAAACTTTCCGTGTATCAGCAAAACAGTGGCTATTTTTCAATAACTTTACAAACATTGGCCACTACTAGAAATCCGATAAAAAGCGACCACAAAAAGCGACCAAAGTTGGTCGCCTATAGGCCTAAAAGCGACCAAAAAGCGACCAAATATGTCTGGTAGCTATATTGCTGGTCCCTTTACTTTAGGGACCAAAGTTGGTCGCTAAATAGCGACCAACTTTGGTCTCCAAGGTAAAATGACCAAATATTCCGGTATTGACTTTAGCGACCAACTTTGGTCGCTCTATTATTTTAATAATATAATTTTGGCGACCAAAGTTGGTCTCTTTATGTAAATTATATTTTTTATTTATTTATTATTAATCATAAAGTAGCAACCAACTTTGGTCTGCATATAAAAATATTATATATTAAAATCTGGAAAATAGAGACCAAAGTTGGTCGCTATACTATAAATATTTTTAATTTTTTTTGAAATTATCGACCAAAGTCGGTCGCTAACTTCATGAATTAATTTTTTTTTTTGGTATTAAGCGACCATCTTTGGTCGCTATATTTCCAGAAATTGTTAATTTTCTAGGAAATAGCGACCAATGTTGGTCGCTTTTAGTGAATTCTGCGTTATATAGCGACCAACCTTGGTCGCTATTTCCCAGAAAATTGTTTTTTTAATAGAGAAGCGACCAAATAGCGATCAAAGTTGGTCGCTTTTTTGGTATATTGCTGGCAGGAACTGCCTGTTTTGGCAGCTACACCACCTGCCAGCTTACCAAAATTCCTAAATAGGCATTTTATGCCAACAACAACAACAACAAGCAACAACAACAACTAAAAAGCAACAACAACAACAACAACAACACAATAACAACATTATAACGAACAAAGTATAAAGTTCAAAGCTAACCAAACTAATAAGTTAACTGTTATTACAAAACCATTCGAAAACCGATTGTATTTGTCTTGTATAAACTAATAAGTTCAAAGATTGTTCTGTACATCATTATCATCACCGTCTGATGAACTTTCTTCACCATGACGGTATCCAGAATGGGCTATTTGTGGAGGATGGGAAGAACGATCACGGGGAGGACGGGAGGAACGAGCACGGGGAATGCGAGCCTCTAGTGTTGACTCACGAGACCGGGGAATCGAAAAACTGCCAGAAGCTAGGAGAGATTTGATCTGCTCTTGCATGCCCTTGTACTGAGCTTGCATGCCAGAGTACTGCATATCTCTAAGCCTTTCTCTCTCCTTGGCGGCTTCTAGCTCGGATGTGAGCTTTTGTACAGTCTCCCGCATAGAGGAGAGGCTCTCCCCATCAAGTTGCTCGGCTTGGGAGGAAGTCCCTATTCCTTGCATTCCACACATATAGCGATGGAATTTCTTGTTAGGAAGCCCGTATACCTTCCCCCATTTTGGACCGCCAGCAGCCTGCGTCCACATTCTCTCAGCATCCTCGTCCAATAGTTGGATTGGCGCGCCCGACTCATTAGGTGGCTAACTGCGTATGAATTGCTCCACTTCAGCTGTGAAGCGACCCTATAAGAAAAATTACATTGAATTACTATTTCAAAATTTATATAAAAGTAAATCAAAATTTTTAATGAAAAATGAAAACTTACATGTACAGTCGAGGCTCAGCCCTCGACCCACCTTTCTTGGTCCGTCTCTTTCTTCTTCTTTACAATATGAGTCTCCTTGAAGAGCTCATCTTGGTTCATTGGACGCCCTAACTTTTTTTCCTGAAAACTCATAAATTTTAGTTAATAAACAGAATACATATACTTTGAAAATTAAAATAAATTAAGCAATTACGTACCATTCTTCGTTTTATCGTCCCTAGGCTGATCGCACCTCCAGTGTGCAAGGATCCTCCCTTCTCAGATGCCCGAGCTTTCTTTCCTTTTTCGCTCTTCTGTAAGAACTCAGCGGTAATCCATTGCCTTTGCAAATCATCCCATAAATTCTGAAGCAACCAGCCAGGCTTCTGGTTCAACTTCCTAGCTTTGGAGAAACAATGGGACAACCGCTTTCGAGCTTTTAGATGAAAATTTGCAGCCACTTCCGCGCTATAGCGGTGTTCCCATACACACTTGCTCTGTATTTCAAAAGTCAAGTATTATATGGAAATATCATATTTAGATGAAAATATCATAAAAGCTATATTCGATATATTATACTTAGCTTTTATTAGCTAATAACTATTCAAAAGTTAAGTGCATTAACTGCTTATAATATAGTATATTAGTGTATATACTATGCAATAAGTATTAGTGCATTAGCTAATAAAAGCTAAGTATTAATGCGCTTAACTTTTGATTAATTATGTATTAACGCACTAAGCTTTTATCGAATATATATAAAAGCTATATTCGTTATATATAAGCTAAATTCGACATAATTCGATATATATAAGCTAAGTTATATTCTATAATACATATTTAGATTGTTTATATCATAAATATAAATAATTATACTGCTTAAAAGAATATTTATACCTTAGATTGATTGAAGATTGTCTCCTTCAGCGAGAATGCGAATTCACTCCAAGTCGCATAAGGACCATCATAAAGCTTTTTGGTGGCTTTGGTGATGATCCTTGTAGTAATATTACTAGGGATGAACCTGCAATTTAACTAAAAAAAACACATTAATATCTTAGTAAAACTGTACAAAACAAAAAAAGTAAAAATAACAAATAACTCTTACCCGTCACCCTCAGGGACTATGATGATCCTGCCATATTCATCATAATGCACCTCCTCGTCATCATCAGCATCATCGTCCGAAGCATGTATATCGGAGGCATGTGTGGAAGGTGTAGGGGGGTCAGAGCTAGTATCTCGCAGGCGAAGGCCTGCAATAGATGGAGTCCCAGATGAAGATGGCTGCGAGCCCTGGGACTGCGAGCCCTAGGAGTGCGACATAGCTGTATGGGCCGCAAGTGGACGTGACACTGATAGCTGTGACCCGAGTGGCTGTGCATGGATGGCTGTGATCCGATGTGGATGTGACATGGAATCGATGCGATCCATGAGATGCTGATGGTGCGATCTACGTGGTAGTGAGACAGGTGGACTGTATGTAGGACGTACAGTCCTATGGCCCTGTGAAGAAAGACCTGGCGTCTGCACGAAGGTGTAGGGCTGGTGATGCGGTGGCAGATCAGAATAGCCCTGGGGTGGAGGCCCAGACATAGCATAGGCACAGGCATCTGTGAAGAGGCAGGAAGGGATTGAGTAGTATCTCTTCTACCCTCCTCTTTGGTTTCCTAGCCTTTTCTCGACCCCGAAACCAGTAGGATCACTGTTACCTCTCGACCCTTGCCTGTCATCTGCATAATATAATACATAGTTAGATTGAAACATATAAAGAAACTAGCTATAAAAGAGAGTTATTAAGAAACCAACTTTTAAAGCTCATCGATGTATAGTTCCTCGTCCGAGAATTCTTCTTCCTTACTAGTTTTGAGCTTCATCAGTTGATTTTTCTTCCTTGTTTTCTATAATTCTTACTTCATCATATATCAACTTCTTCAATATGCGTTCAGGATGTTCCAAATCATTTTCTAAAAAACTTTCGCCACTATTTGGTGAACACTGGAGATTCGTTTTGATATGAAACATCTGACACATTCTCGACTTCTACCCTACCCACAGGCTTAGTTTTTATTACACCCACCAATCAGACTTATTCCGCCGCAGTGGATAAGGAGCATAATACACTTGCCTAACATTATGTGCAATTATGAAAAGGATCATAGCGATCATTACTCCCTCGTATGATTAACTCAATTATGTTGTAATTGATTGTGTACTCTTGTAACCTCTTGTTGGATGTGGGTCAACCACTTGCATCTAAAGAGTATCAATTTCTTAAATGGCCAACCTGTATATTCTAGTTCTATTATTTCTTTTGAGCACACATAATAATCAATATCTCCATCTTGGTTGCCATCACCACCTTGAACCCACACCCCACTGTTGTTGCTATTATTATTTTTAGAGCAATCCTCTGTATGAAACTTATAACCATTCACAACGTACTTAGACATTGTTGTGACCTCAACCCCAGGTCCCCAAGATACATCTTTAAAAAATTGATTTATACCATTATTTGGATCATTTACCTACATATCGTTAAAAAAACTCATAAGTTAGCATAACTTCCAAACATTGTTTACCTACATAGTGTTAGAATATTTTAAAGAGAAACTTACAAATTGTTTGAACCACGTATTAAATCTCGTATATACAGCATCATGGCCAAATTGACCCACAAAGTGACTGTGACACATCAAATATATTTAGTAGTTGCATTGAGATGTAATCACAGTAATTTTTATATTTTGATAACTACTAAATCAATACTTACTTGAGATATGGTACAACTTCGGGACAATTTAGCAACACGTGAAGTGTAGCTGACTTGAACTGCATATCACTCAAACTTCTCTTTCTACCATCCTTAGAACATCGGCCTAGTTGATTGAATATGAACATAGGCGGATATAATGAATCATTCCTAAGGTCGACCGTGTGCCTGTTGGGCCTATTCCTAGCACATGGCACATTACTCTCAAAATAATAAGAACAAAAATGAGCAGTTTCCTTCGCAAGATAAGCTTCGCATATAGATCCTTCAATCCTATTCCTCTGCTTAACAAATTGTTTGCATTTTTCAATTGTCCTACATAATTCCAGGTTAGTCAAGAACATTTGTTTAAATTAAAACAGAAAATTACATCAAACTTAAAATATTACCTCTCAAAGGGATACATCCATCTGCATTAAACATGCCCTCCAAGTCGTGCATCGTGTACAAGGTGGATTGGAAGGTGTTCCATCACATCAAAAAACCCACATGGAAATATCTTTTCCATCTTAGTAGAAGTTACACGAATGTTTTGATCCATCCGGAGTAGGTTTACTTCCCTTAATGTGGAAGAACACAAGTCTTTGAAAAACAAACTAATCTCTGTGATGGGTTTCCAGATTCGTTCAGGCAAACCACAAAATGCAATAGGCACTAAGGTCTCCATGAAAACATGATAGTCATGACTTTTCAAATGGCTCAACTTCCCTACCTCCATATCAACTTTTTTCCCAAAATTCGACGCATAACCCTCAGGAATCTTCAATTTCGTTACCCAATCACAAATTTGCCGTCTTTCCTCCAAAGTAATGTGTAACTTGCTTTGGGCTTGAACACCTTACCATTGTTTGCTGTTTGCAAGTATAATTCAGGCCGCCTGCAATATTTTTGTAAGTCCATTCTAGCCTTCGGGTTATCCTTTGTCTTACCTTTAACATCCATCACTGTGTTGAACAAATTGTCAAAATAGTTCTTCTCAATATGCATGACATCAAGGTTTTGACGGAGAAGATTATCCTTCCAATAAGGCAACTCCCAAAATATACTCTTGTCACGACCCAATTCCCAACCCGGTCGTGATGGCGCCCTTCGTGAAGACAAGGCCAACCAATAGAACATTAACACTTCTTTTAACAATTTCTTAGCATAAACAGGTCTAAATCATAGTTACTGAATAATCATAAGTGCGGAAATAAAACGTAACATAACGGGGAAAAGCCATCCCAAACTCAGCCCGATGATCGGGGTGTCACAAGTCACGAGCTACTACAGAGTTGATGAAAATACTACAAGTCTGGAAACATAGTCTGAAGATGAATAAAATATGCAGAAGATAAGGAAGAAACGGGGCTGTGGACGTCGACAGCAACCTCGTCTCTCCTAGTCCGCCTGGTCTGGAAGGAAATCAGCGCTCAGGTACGAACTCAGCTGTGCCTGTCTCTGCACACATGGTGCAGGAAGTAATGTGAGTACTCCGACCCAGTGAGTAATAAAAATAAATAACGACTGAGAACATAAAATCCCACAAGGGCACAAATAATGCTATCTCAAGCAGCAACATCAGATAAACAGTAGAAACCAGTGAAATATAGTAAGAAAATCTTTTTGAAAACAGTTAAAAATCAATCATAATCAACCAGTAAGTCAGCCATTGTTACCTGACCGGTCAGCCATTGTTACCTGACCAAACGCGTATTACAGTGCCATTGTTACCACTGGTCAGTCATTGTTACCTGACCAAACGCGTATAACAGTGTCATTGTTACCACTGTTCAATATTTAATCACTCTAGATGGGTACCCGCGCTCACTGCGGGTGTGCAGACTCCGGAGGGGCTCTTACAGCCCAAGTGCTATCAACAAGGCCTGAAAGCCTGAACAATATCAATACGAGGCCTGAAAGCCTGCTCACAATGCACTCGAGGCCTGAAAGCCTCCTCGCCTCACTCATCATGCCCTCACATAAGGCCCTTGGCCTCAATCAGTCCAAAAATAGTCAAAGCCCCTCGGGCATCAGTAAACAATAATACCCAGCTCAACAATAGTTCAAATATCAGTTAAAACTCCAAGTTTGAGTAAAACTATAGCTGAGTTCATGAAACAGTGTAAATCACATGGACTGAGTTCAAATAGTATTTCAAATAGTGAGGAAAAACAGTGATAACAGCTCACAAAGAGTTCAAACAGTCGGCAACAAGCCCAAGTATGGCAATGAGCCCAAAACATAGTGAAAACAACAAGTCATAGCTAACACGTAGTAAAATATTATCCGGGCTGGACCAAGTCACAGTATGACCCCGCGCTCGTCATTGAACGCGTGTCTCCTCTCAACACAGCACCAAGTTGTGCAAATCCGGGGTCTCAAGCCCTCAGAACATCATTTAAAATCATTACTCACCTCTAGCCGGTCAAAAGTCTAGCTTGCTATGCCTTTTCCCCTCGAATCGACCTCCTCGCGCGTCGAATCTGATCAAAACCACAAGGAATACATCATAATAGGCTAATGGATCATAACCCAATCGAAAAGACTCGAAAAATATCAAAAAAATCACGAAGTTGGCAAAACCCGAGCCCCGGGCCCACTTCTCAAAAAATTACGAAATTCACATCACTGGATTCCTCGTCTCGCCACGAGTCCATACATATCAATTTCACCAAAATCGGAGTCCATTTGACCCACCAAATTCCATTTCAAAATTACAAATTCTCAAGCCCTAGCTTTACCCCCCTTTGATGAATTTCAACCAATTTCCATGTTAAATTTAGCATAATTTCATGAATTTGGGTCAAGGGACTTACCTCCAATCACACCTAGTCGAAATCCTCCTTCAAATCCGTCCAATAGCTCTCAAGCTCGTGTAAAAATGGTGGAAATAACTTAACCCTCGCGGATGAAAATGATATTATAACACCCCTTCTGCCTACAGCAATTTTCGCTTATGCGGTCCCGCTTCCGCATATGCGGGACCGCTTCTGCGGCCATTTCCCCGCTTATGCGGTTTCTCACTTAACTTACCACTTCCGCCTTTGCGACATATTCTCCGCTTCTGCGGATTACCCAAGACCGCTTCTGCGGTTATTCACTCGCACCTGCGGACCCGCTGATGCGGAAAGGGGTCCGCTTATGCGGAACTCATCAATTCAACACCAGATCGCTTCTGCGCTTTTCCACCCGCTTCTGCGGAACCGCTTCTGCGGTCCATTTCCGCAGAAGCGGAAATACCAGATGACAGAAATCTCAAACCTGAAGTACCTTCCAAAAACTCTCGTTTAACCACTAGAATTCACCCCGAGGCCCCCGGGACCTCAACCAAAAACACCAACACATCCTAACACCTCATTCAAACTTGTTCCAATCCTCAAAACACATCTAACAATGCTAAAACCATTAAATCACATCGGATTCAAGCCTAAGTTTCTTAAAAACTTCCGAATTACGCATTCGATCAAAAACACAACCAAAACATCTCCGAATGACCTAAAATTTTGCACACACATCCAAAATCACCTAACGGAACTACTGCAACTCTCGGAATTCCATTCCGACCCCCGGATCAAAATCTCACCCACCAACCGGAATTCGCCAAAATACTAACTTCGCCAATTCAAGCCTAATTCCACACCGGACCTCCAAAATCACTTCCGATCACGCTCTTAAGTCACAAATCATCCCCCGAAGCTAACCGAATCACCGGAAATTACATCCGAGCCCTCTAACTCAATAGTCAACTTTCGGTTGACTTTTCCAAAACAAGTTTTCCTTAAAGAGACTAAGTGTCTCATTTCCATCTAAAACCAATCCAATTCAACTCGATCACCTCAAATACCGATAATGAAGCATTGAGAAACATAATATGGGAAAAACGGGGCGGTAACGCACGTGACGACGGGCCGGGTCGTCACATCCTCCCCAACTAAAACAAACGCTCGTCCTCGAGCGGGTCAAGAAACATACCTGGAGTCTCAAACAAGTGAGGATATCTGCTCCGCATCTCCCGCTCGGTCTCCCAAGTAGCCTCCTCCACGGGCCGACCTCTCCACTGTACCTTCACTTAAGCTATATCCTTTGACCTCAACTTTCGAACCTGACGACCCAAAATAGCCACTGGCTCCACATCATATGTCAAATCATCATCCAACTGAACCGTGCTGAAGTCCAATACATGAGATGGGTCCCCAACATACTTCCGGAGCATAGATATATGAAATACCTGATGCACACTAGACAAGCTGGGTGGCAAAGCAAGCTCATAAGCCACCTCCCCAATCCTCCTAAGTATCTCAAAAGGGCCAATGAACCGCAGACTCAGCTTCCCTTTCTTTCCAAATCGCATAACGCCCTTCATAGGCAAAACCTTCAACAAGACCTTCTCGCCCACCATATAAGATACATCTCGAACCTTCCGGTCCGCATAACTCTTCTAACGCGACTGAGCTGTACGAAGTCTCTCCTGGATCACCTTCACCTTATCTAAGGCATCCTGCACCAACTCTGTCCCCAATAGTCTAGCCTCGCCGGGCTCAAACCAACCAACCGGAGATCTGCACCGTCTCCCATATAAGGCCTCATACGGCGCCATCTGAGTACTGGACTGATAGCTGTTGTTGTAAGCAAACTCTGCGAGTGGCAAGAACTCAGCCCAAGAACCTCCAAAATCAATAACACAGGCACATAACATGTCCTCCAATATCTGAATGGTACGCTCGGACTGCCCGTCCGTCTGAGGATGAAATGCGGTGCTCAACTCTACCTGTGTACCCAACTCTCGCTGAAAAGTCCTCCAAAACTGGGAAGTAAACTGAGTACCCCTATCTGAGATGATAGAAACTGGGACCCCATGCAGCCGAACAATCTCCCTGATGAAAATCTCTGCTAACCGCTCCGAAGAATAGGTAGTACACACCGGAATGATGTGCGCGGACTTGGTCAGTCGATCCACAATCACCCAAAATCGAAAT
>NW_017675776.1:0-8701 GCF_001879085.1 Nicotiana attenuata
ACTCTCCGAAACTCAAAACCGAACATCCCGGCAAATCAGAATAGCAGAAATAACCTTGGGGAAAGCAGTTAATAGGGGATCGGGGCATAAATTCCAAAAACGACCGGCCGGGTCGTTACATCCTCCCACACTTAAACATTCGTTCGTCCTCGAACGAGCACAAAGACATACCTGAAGTAGTGAAAAGATGAGGGTACTGGCTGCGCATATCCTGCTCGGTCTCCCAGGTCGCCTCCTCGACCGGCTGACCTCGCCACAGAACCTTCACGGACGCAATGTTCTTTGACCTCATCTTCCTGACCTGTCTGTCCAAAATTGCCACTGGCTCCTAAACATAAGATAGATCCTTCTCCAACTGGACTGAGCTGAAATCCAACACGTGCGACGGATCACCGCGATACCTCCGGAGCATAGAAACATGAAATACCGGATGAACTCCTACCAAGCTAGGAGGTAAGGCAAGCTCGTAATCAACCTCCCCAACACGCCTCAATATTTCAAAAGGGCCTATAAACCTCAGACTCAACTTCCCCTTCTTCACAAATCTCATAACGCCCTTCATAGGCGAAACCCGAAGCAGAACCCGCTCTCCAACCATGTAGGAAACATCACGAACCTTCCGGTCCGTGTAACTCTTCTGTCTGGACTGGGCTGTACGGAGTCTATCCTGAATCACCTTGACTCTCTCCAAAGCATCCTGAACCAAATCTGTGCCCAATAATCTGGCCTCACCCGGCTCGAACCAACCCACCGGAGATCTACATCGCCTACCATATAAGGCCTCGTACAGTGCTATCTGAATGCTGGACTGATAGCTGTTGTTGAAGGCAAACTCCGCCAATGGCAAAAACTGATCCCAAGAACCTCCAAACTCAATCACACACGCACGGAGCATATCCTCAAGAATCTGAATAGTGCGCTCGGACTGACCGTCCGTCTGAGGGTGAAATGTTGTGCTCAACTCCACCAGAGTACCCAACTCCTGCTGTACGGCTCTCCAGAACCGCGATGTGAACTGATTACCTCTGTCTGAAATGATGGAAACTGGAATACCATGCAGACGGACAATCTCTCGGATATAAATCTCTGCCAACCGCTCCGAGGAATAGGTAGTACACACAGGGATGAAATGTGCGGACTTGGTCAGCCGATCCACAATAACCCAAATGGCATCGAACTTCCTCAAAGTCCGTGGGAGTCCAGATACGAAGTCCATGGTGATCCGCTCCCACTTCCACTCTGGAATCTCTATCTACTGAAGCAATCCACCAGGTCTCTGGTGCTCATACTTCACTTGCCGATAATTAAGGCATCGAGCTACAAACCCAACTATATCCTTCTTCATCCGCGTCCACCAGTAGTGCTGCCTCAAATCCTGATACATCTTCACGGCACCCGGATGAATGGAATACCGCGAACTGTAGGCCTCCTCTAGAATCAGCTCCCGAAGCCCATTGACATTGGGTACACAAACCCGACCCTGCATCCTCAATACTCCGTCCTCGCCAATGGTCACATCTCTGGCATCACCATGCTGAACCTGTCCTTAAGGACAAGCAAATGAGGGTTATCACATTGCCGCTCCCTGATACGATCAAATAAGGAAGACCGAGAAACCACGCAAGTTAGAACCCGACTGGGCTCCGAAAGATCCAATCTCACAAACTGGCTGGCTAAGGCCTGAACATCCATCGCCATAGGCCTCTCCGATTATGGTAAATATGCCAAACTCCCCAAACTCTCCGCCCGGCGGCTCAAGGCATCGGCCACCACATTGGCCTTACCCGGGTGATACAAAATGGTGATGTCATAATCCTTCAGCAGCTCTAGCCATCTCCTCTGACGCAAATTAAGGTCCTTCTACTTGAACAAATACTGCAAACGCCGGTGATCAGTATATATCTCACAAGCACACCATACAAGTAATGACGCTAGATCTTCAAGGCATGAACAATGGCAGCTAACTCAAGATCATGGACAGGATAATTCGTCTCATGTATCTTCAACTGTCTGGACGCGTAGGCAATCACCCTACCGTCCTGCATCAATACCGCTCCTAGGCCAACTCTCGAGGCATCACAATAGACAGTATAAGACCCCGAACCGGTAGGCAATATCAAAACTGGGGCTGTAGTCAGGGTTGTCTTGTGCTTCTGAAAGCTCTCCTTGCACTCTTCCGTCCACTAGAACGGAGCACCCTTCTGGGTCAGTCTGGTCATAGGTTCTGCAATAGATGAAAACCCCTGAACAAATCGACGGTAATAACCCGCCAAGCCAAGAAAACTACGAATCTCTGTAGCTGAGGATGGTCTGGGCCAACTCTACACGACCTCCACTTTCTTCGGATCCACCTGAATACCCTCTCTCGAGACCACATGACNCTGTATCAAGCCGTCTACTAATTGTTTGCTTCCTAGTCGAAGGCATTGCTGAAAGAGAACAAGGTGAATATTAAAGATGAACACTTACGACTCAACTCTACGCACGATCTAGATTCAGGAAGAAGGTAACAACCCTAGATGTCATGTAGCCTCCTGATTATAAATGTGGCGCGCTACACATCCATAATCAAGACTCTACTAGACACGGCTCATAGACAATCCCTAGGACAGACTTGCTCTGATACCAAGTTTGTCAAGACCCAATCTGGAGGGCCATGACTAGCACCCGGCCATACTTACCGAGTACCAACATACATTTTATCTAACCTTCTTTATTATCTTTTAGGGCTGACGAGATCCATATAAATGGTAGACATGGGTCATGG
This sequence comes from Nicotiana attenuata, assembly GCF_001879085.1. Classification (NCBI taxonomy): domain Eukaryota; kingdom Viridiplantae; phylum Streptophyta; class Magnoliopsida; order Solanales; family Solanaceae; genus Nicotiana; species Nicotiana attenuata. The sequence goes on from NW_017675776.1 coordinate 2,768, forward strand.
ACAACCAACAATAAAATATGATGGCATGAACATACATAACATGGGATGACTAGACAATCAAGAAACTATATATAAGGTACGAGCTACCACACTACCATGAGAGACTATACAACAAAAACCAGCCGACAAGGCCTACCAAACTATACATGAGTCGACACCTGTCTATGAGCTTCTAAAGGAACATAAGTGTTGCAACATAGCCGGAACAGGGCCCCGACATACCCATAATATCTATAACAAAAATGCATACCAAGACCAAGGCAAGTCCGAAGAAGGGATCTCGCCAATCACCGCTGAACTGGACAGCCTACTATGGTGGGGGAGCTGCGCCTGCCTGTCTATCAGGACCTGCAGCACGACATGCAGCGTCCACAAATAAAAGAACGTCAGTACGAATAAAGTACTGAGTATGTAAGGCAGGGAACCATAAGTACGAACAGTAATGTAAGCAGGGATAGAGAATAAACAACCTGTAACATCTGGGTACCTCTAAGGGCTACTGATATGAAATGCGTGATACATATGTATATATACATAAACTTTTAAAACATACGCCTCTGTGGGCATCATCATCATCATATCGTACCCGGCCGTAATAGGCTCGGTAAAAACGCACCCGGCCACGTGGAGCTCGGTAAAACCCAACTGATCATTGGTTGCACAATAGGTGCCGTACCCGGCCAACTATAGCGCGGCTCGGTGGAGTAAAATAGATACATATATATAATGCATGCTCGACTCATGGACTCACGTTCTAAACCTTTCGGAGTGACGTAAGGTCGGTATCCTCTGTACACGTTGTTAGGACTAACTCTTCACCATGAACCTTATAAGAATCAGGAAGTACCAATAACATTGATAACATAAGAATAAGAGAAGCAACATCAACATCAATCGTTCCATAAGAGGGGAAACAATGTAAGTACTGCTAGCTTCTAAGAGTAGAGTATCTTTGGAAGCTCGTTCAATGTACAATCGGAGTCGTGCAAAAGAAGGAAAGGGATAGCCTCACATACCTTGTATATACTGCCCCAATCTCAAGCTATGCAATTTTCACGACTCCTTAGTCTACAATAAGAGAAACGATACTATAGTTACCATTCAAGCGTCATTACTATTATGTATCGACCACAACCTATTTTACGATGAAACGGACAGCACCTCCCCTATATATATGACTTCACACAATTCCAAACAATCACCAAACAGCCCAAACAACATCAATAATAATCATATTGAGCCTCCCAAAACAGTCCACGCACAACCAAATCACTTCATACATACGACGGCCACCGTAGTCGTGTCAAACGACCCGGAAATATTACGAAGAACTACCAGCCCACAACCCTACATCTATATGGTGTTTCTCCACACCCTTCCTCCTCCAAAACTCCACAAAACAGTAGTAAAACACGCAGCCCAACAGCAACACAAAACAGTCCACAAAACAGTCCGCTACAAGTGAATAACTCGAACTCACGGCTTCCGATCACCGTCCCGTGAGTTCTTACATGTATAGAACGAATTACCATGAATTCACAGCAGAATAAATGTATGAAAGATAGCAGTAAACTCACCTTACTTGTTGGATAACTCAGCCCTTATCTTGGTTCTTCAAACTTTAGGGTTTACCCCCCAATTTGAACTTGAAAGAGAGGGAAAATCAATTAGGGTTTGTGGATAATTTTTGGGAGGAAGTTTGCAGGGGTTTAGGTCTGGTTATTTGTGAAATATAATGAGGGATATATTGCAGATAATAAGCCTTTTAATGGGCTCTTTGTCTGACCCGAAATTGCCTCTTTTTGGGCTATCATTTAACCAAGTAGGTGACCCACCTACTTGTCACCTAGCAGCTTGTGCAGTCTCGCAAAAATGTCTATATCTCTCTACTCTAATGTCGTATTGATAAAAGGTTTAATGCGTTGGAAACTAGACTCATAGATCTTCAATTTGGTGGGTAGATCACCCCGTAATTCCAAGTATATTGGGAGAAAAGCTTAATGACATTTGACCTAAAGTTTAAGTAAAACTATGAACTTAAGTTGCAACAACTCTTGTCGACTTTTGTTTCATAACTCGTTTGACTTCAAGACTATGATACGGATATTTTATGATTCATATACCTTAAAATACGACCTCTTGAGAGTATTAAGCACCCCTAGGTTTACCCAAAAATACGGCTGACAACATCCTTGATTCGTTTAACTTCTAATACTTGTTAACCACCCTTATACACCTTTGTATCATTTAAGACCAATAGGATTAATCTCTTACCATCTCAAAGATAATCTCTTCATGGATTTACGTCGACGACCTTATGGCATAAACTAACGTATGTGAATATGGGTTGTAACAAATTCCCTCAACAAAGTTAGGCAAAATACTTATCTCGATTCGGCTAACTCAACACTCAACTTAGCCTTTTCCTCTATAAATTCGCCTCCGCTCGACTCAATCTAGCCAATGACGACTTGAATACATCACACAATGCAAGAGAAAACAACTTCAATAAATAAAGCTGTGATTTTTATTCAATTTCTAAAAAGTCAACAAAAGTTAAACCCCAGACCCGCCCGGTCAAAACCCGGGTCTAAGGGTAGGTCTTGACTACCCATAGCCTCACGAGTCCAAATATGTGCTTTTATCAAATACGAGTCTTATTCGACTCTCAAATCCTAAATTTTTATTTTCAAAAACTTTGAAAAAACCCCAAAATAATTTCATAGATTTCTCATGAATTTGATGTTAAATCTTGTATAAAATCATAAAATATAGTTAGAAATTGATTAAACATACTTACCCAATATTTTGGTATGAAAATACCCTCTCAAAATCGCCCCACCTCGAAGCTAGGGTTCAAAATATGAAAATGTCACGACCCCAGTTCGCCCTCCGTGAACTGTCGTGATGGCACCTAGTCTCTACGACTAGGTAAGCCTAACAAGTGCGGAAAACAAATCGAAACTTGCGGAAGTATAAATCAAAAACCAAAATAACTAAAGGAACGGTATATAGAATGCCGCTCGGCAGATACAACACAATATCTCAAACTTCTACATCACTATCCCAAAACTCGGAAACTCACGGGAACACAAGCTGAGAGAAATATAGTAAAAATGCTCTAACTCCGGAATGTCTACTTCAACAGTATGATAGAAGGGCTAATACTACAAGATAGAACAAAGATGGAGACTCTTCGGTCTGCGGACGCGGCAGATGTACCTCGAAGTCTCCAAAAGCTCTCCCTGCCTCAAGGATGGTAAGCCTGTGCAGAAGTACCTAGATCTGCACATGAAAAACATGCGTAGAAAGGGCATGAGTACACCATAGCGATACTCAGTAAGTGCCAAGCCTAACCTCGGTTGGGTAGTGACGAGGAAGGTCAGGGCCCTACTGAGGTTAAATAAGATACAGGTTTAACAGTGAGAAATGACAGTGTAATCAAATAACACAAGATATAGAGGACAGCAACAACTATTACAAAGGCAAGTAAAACACAGTAAAAGATATAACTCAGTTCCGAGATAACAACCGGGGATCTCCCAGGATACCGTCCTGTAGTCCCCAAATATAAATAACATATCCAGTGGATCTCCCGGGTGCAGTCCCATAGTCCAACTCATAAATGTGCAGGGGGATCTCCCGGAATGCAATTCCGTAGTCCCAAATTAAACATACAGGGGAGCTCCCGGGATACCGTCCCGTAGCCCCAAAATAAAGTGCAGGGGGATCTCCCGGAATACCATTCCGTAGTCCCAAAGTAAATACACAGCAACAACAAGAATTCAATCCAATCAATTTCATATCAAAGTGAAGCATGTAATCCTAACCTAGCAAGATTCACGTAGTACAATTAAGGCAATTAAGACAGATAGAGCACTTTAATCAAGTAGACATGTTTCTCTAAGCTACAGCAGGTTTAATATCCAAACAGTATAAGCAAGGAAAGGAGGAACACAATTCAAGGCTATTTTTAAAGAAAAACCGGATTTCCAACAATTAGCACAAGTACGCGCTCGTCACCTCACGTACGAGGCATTTCAATTACTACGATATCAATCCTAAGGGGAAAAGTCCCCCACACAAGGTTAGACAAGCCACTTACCTCGAACCGACTCAAAATCAACTAGAAGCCACGCTCTTGCCACGAGTATCCGACTCCAAATGGCCCAAATCTATTCAATTCCATTTCATAATGTAAATAATACTTCAAGAAGCTGAATCTACAATTAAATTCTAAGCTAAAACGCGAAATTATGTAAAATGACCAAAATGCCCCTGGGGCCCACGTCTTGGAATCGGGTGAAATTTATATTTTCAGAAGCCTCACACTCACACGAGTCTATTCATATAAAAATTTCTCAAATCGGATGCCAACAACCCAATCAAAACCCAATAATTCGGTCTATGAAGTTTACCCAAATTTTCCCCAAATTTTCATCCCCAATCCGAATTTAAATGATGAAATTAACTAAAGATTGATGGAATATAACTAGAAAGGGTTAAAGAATCGTTACCCAAAGATCTCCTCTTCAAATCCCTCTCAAAATTGCCCTCCCCCGAGCTCCAATTTGATTTTTCAACTTTTGAAATCAAACCCTCGAAATCTCATATTTCTGCCCAGCTATTTCCGCATCTGCGGTCATGGGACCGCATCTGTGGTACCGCTTCTGCGGACCAAAATATCGCATCTGCGACTTTCATTAAAAGCCCAGGAGCCGCATCTGCGGTACTTCTTTGGCAGATGCGGAAGTTTCACCGCAGAAGCGGTTTCGCATCTGCGAAACCTGAAGGAACACTCAAAATCCGCATCTGCGCTTGCCTTGCCGCTTCTGCGGCCCCGCACCAGCGGAACCCAAACCGCAGGTGCGGTTATGACTGGCACCAGCAATTTTTTCTGAAATCTCTAACTTCAAAAATCTTTCCGAAATCATCCGAATTCATCTCGAGGCCCCCGGGACCTCAACCAAAAGCACCAATAACACCTAATACCTTATTCAAACTTGTACCAATCCTTAAACCACCTAAAACAACATCGGAAACTCGAATTAATCAAGGATTTAGGCCTAAGAACTCCAAATTTCCTAAAAATACGCTTTTGATCAAAAACCTAACCAAACCATGCTCGAATGACCTGAAATTTTACACACACATCCCAAATGACACGATGGAACTACTGCAACTTTCGGAATTCCATTCCGACCCTCAGATCAAAATCTCACTATCGAACCGGAAACTTCAAAATTCGACCTTTCGGCATTTCAAGCCTAAATTAGCTACGGGCCCCCAAAACACAATCCGACCACGCCCCTAAACCCGAAATCACCTAACAGAGCTAACGGAACCATCGGATTTCCGTTCTGAGGCCGTCTTCACACTGTTCTGACTACGGTCAACTTTCCAACACTTATGCTCTCATTTAGGGACTAAGTGTCCCAAAACTCTCCGAAACTCAAAACCGAACATCCCGGCAAATCAGAATAGCAGAAATAACCTTGGGGAAAGCAGTTAATAGGGGATCGGGGCATAAATTCCAAAAACGACCGGCCGGGTCGTTACATCCTCCCACACTTAAACATTCGTTCGTCCTCGAACGAGCACAAAGACATACCTGAAGTAGTGAAAAGATGAGGGTACTGGCTGCGCATATCCTGCTCGGTCTCCCAGGTCGCCTCCTCGACCGGCTGACCTCGCCACAGAACCTTCACGGACGCAATGTTCTTTGACCTCATCTTCCTGACCTGTCTGTCCAAAATTGCCACTGGCTCCTAAACATAAGATAGATCCTTCTCCAACTGGACTGAGCTGAAATCCAACACGTGCGACGGATCACCGCGATACCTCCGGAGCATAGAAACATGAAATACCGGATGAACTCCTACCAAGCTAGGAGTAAGGCAAGCTCGTAATCAACCTCCCAACACGCCTCAATAT
>NW_017675776.1:9375-43611 GCF_001879085.1 Nicotiana attenuata
TGGTAAATATGCCAAACTCCCCAAACACTCCGCCCGGCGGCTCAAAGCATCGGCCACCACATTGGCCTTACCCGGGTGATACAAAATGGTGATGTCATAATCCTTCAGCAGCTCTAGCCATCTCCTCTGACGCAAATTAAGGTCCTTCTACTTGAACAAATACTGCAAACGCCGGTGATCAGTATATATCTCACAAGCACACCATACAAGTAATGACGCTAGATCTTCAAGGCATGAACAATGGCAGCTAACTCAAGATCATGGACAGGATAATTCGTCTCATGTATCTTCAACTGTCTGGACGCGTAGGCAATCACCCTACCGTCCTGCATCAATACCGCTCCTAGGCCAACTCTCGAGGCATCACAATAGACAGTATAAGACCCCGAACCGGTAGGCAATATCAAAACTGGGGCTGTAGTCAGGGTTGTCTTGTGCTTCTGAAAGCTCTCCTTGCACTCTTCCGTCCACTAGAACGGAGCACCCTTCTGGGTCAGTCTGGTCATAGGTTCTGCAATAGATGAAAACCCCTGAACAAATCGACGGTAATAACCCGCCAAGCCAAGAAAACTACGAATCTCTGTAGCTGAGGATGGTCTGGGCCAACTCTACACGACCTCCACTTTCTTCGGATCCACCTGAATACCCTCTCTCGAGACCACATGACCCAAGAACGCCACGGAATCCAGCCAAAACTCACATTTTGAGAACTTGGCATACAACTTCTTCTCTCCCAAGGCCTGGAGCACTGTCCTCAGGTGCTGCTCATGATCTTCCCGACTCCGGGAATATACCAGAATGTCATCAATAAAAACGATCACGAATGAATCAAGATATGGCCGGAAAACACTGTACATCAGATGCATGAAGGCTGCTGGGGCATTAGTCAGCCCAAAAGACATAACAAGGAACTCGTAATGACCATACCGAGTCCTGAAGGCAGTTTTCGGGATATCTGGCTCCCGAATCTTCAACTGATGATAGCCTGAACGCAAGTCAATCTTAGAAAACACACAAGCACCCTGTAACTGGTCGAACAGGTCATCAATACGAGGCAAGGGGTAGCGGTTCTTCACTGTCACCATATTCAACTGGCAGTAATCAATACACATGCGCATAGAACCATCCTTCTTTTTTACAAATAACACAGGAGCACCCCAAGGCGATACACTGGGCCGAATGAAACCCTTATCAAGTAATTCCTGCAAGTGCTCCTTCAACTCCTTCAACTCAGGAGGAGCCATACGATACCGAGGGATAGAAATGGACTGAGTGCCCGGCAATAGATCAATGCCAAAATCAATGTCCCTATCGGGTGGCATGCCCGGGAGATCAGCTGCAAACACATCAAGGAAATCCCGTACTACTGGGACTGAATCAACAGAAGGAGTATCCATACTGGCATCTCTCACATAAGCTAAGTACGCATTACAACCTTTCTCAACCATATGCTGAGCCTTAAGGAAAGAAATAACTCTACTGGGAGTGTGACCTAAGGCACCCCTCCACTCAATACGCGGTACACCTGGCATGGCAAGTGTCACGGTTTTGGCGTGACAATCAAGAATAGCATAATGGGGCGACAACCAGTCCATGCCCAAAATAATGTCAAAATCAACCATACTGAGCAATAATAAGTCAGCTCTGGTCTCAAAACCACCAAGATTAACCAAACATGGCCGGTAAATGCGGTCCACACAAGAGAATCCCCCACAGGAGTAGAAACATAAACTGGGAAACTCAAAGAATCCCGAGGTACACCCAAATGCGGAGCAAAATAAGAAGACACATAAGAGTAAGTGGAGCCTGGATCGAATAGAACCAATGCATCTCTGTGACAGACCAAGATAGTACCTGTGATGACAGAATCGAGGGCGGCGGCCTCAGTACGGCCTGGAAGAGCATAATATTTGGCCTGGCCTCCCCCTCGAGGGCGACCTCTACCTCCCCGACCTTCACCCCTGGCTGGCTGGGCCGGTGGAGTAGCAACTGGAACCATAGCCTGAGAGCTCTGCGGGGCCTGCTGTGGTTGAGGAGTCTGCGGAGGTGCACCCCTCCTAAGTCTGGGAAAATCCCTCACCATATGGCGTGTGTCACCACACTTGAAACAAGCTCTGGGAGGATGTGGCGGCTGTGACTGGCTCGGGCTAGATCTGCTGGACTGACCACTGGAAGCACCCCGTGCAGGAGGCGCACTAGAGACTGGAGGTGCATAATAAGGCTCTTGAGGCCTAGGTGGGGCTAGAACACCACTAGTTGCTGGAAGAGCTGAATGAACGGGGCGACCCTTATGACCCCTACCATGATGACCTGCAGCTGGGGCACGAGCACCAGAATAATGGCCCGACTCTCGAGACCTCTTGGCCTCCCTCTCCTCTCTGTCCCTAGCATGCATACCCTCAATCATCCTGCTGATAAGATATATCTATCTCTAACTCACAAGCCATGCTAGATCTGATGCTGGGAATAAGCCCCTCAATGAACCGGCGAACCTTCTCGCGAACCGTAGAAACCAAAGCTGGTGCATGTCTAGCCAAGTCAATGTAACGGACAGCATACTCTGAGACACTCATAGTACCCTGGCGCAAATGCTCGAACTCCATGCGCCAGGCGTCCCTAAGACTCTGGGGGACATACTCCCTCGTGAATATATTTGAAAACTGAGTCCAAGTCAGGGAAGCTGCCTCATCCGGACTGTCTAACTCATAAGCACGCCACCACTGATAGGCGGCTCCTCGAAGCTGGAAAGTAGTGAAGGAAACGCCGCTCGATCCTGATATGCCCCTAGTGCGGAGAATACGGTAGCACTCCTCCAAAAATCCCAAGGCATCCTCTAATGCTAACCCACTTAATACAGGAGGATCATATTTCTTGAACCTCTCAAGTCTCCGCTGCTCATCCTCTTAAGCCGCTGCCTTGTCCTCGGGCTGAACTGGCACTGCAGGCAGCGTAGGAATAACCTCTGGGACCTGCTAATCATGCACTCGCTGCTCAGGAGTGCGGGCGGCGGGAGTTTGTACTCCTCCGCCGGCCTGGGATGTGGCTGCAGCAAGGGGAAGCAACCCTGCCTGAGCCAAAGTGGTGTACATGCTCATAAACTGTGCCAAAGTCTCCTGGAGCGCTGGAGTAGTGGTGGCAGACGTATCAGGTGTCTGGACTCCGGCTGGTACTGCTGGTGGTACCTCGGTGGCAGCTCGCACAGGTGCTGTGGCTGCATCACGAGCGCATCCTCGGCCTCTACCCCAGCCCCGGCCTCTGACGGCTCCAGTAGGGGGGGCGGGTGCCTGGTCGTCTCGAGCACGTGTTCTCACCATCTGTGAGAGAGTAGAAAGACAGAAGTTTAGTTGTGATGTCAAAAATCTGCACGACAAGGAAATCAAATGAAGTGGAATTTTCCTAACAGTTACATATCCTCTCGTAGATAAGTACAGGCGTCCCCGTACCGATCAGCGAGACTCTAATAAACCGGCCTGTGTTCCGTGACTCCTATGAACCTAGAGCTCTGATACCAACTTGTCACGACCCCAGTTCGCCCTCCGTGAACTGTCGTGATGGCACCTAGTCTCTACGACTAGGTAAGCCTAACAAGTGCGAAAAACAAATCGAAACTTGTGGAAGTATAAATCAAAAATCAAAATAACTAAAAGAACGGTATATAGAATGCCGCTCGGCAGATACAACACAATATCTCAAACTTCTACATCACTATCCCAAAACCCGGAAACTCACAGGAACACAAGCTGAGAGAAATATAGTAAAAATGCTCTAACTCCGGAATGTCTACATCAATAGTATGATAGAAGGGCTAATACTACAAGATAGAACAAAGATGGAGACTCTTCGGTCTGCGGATGCGGCAGATGTACCTCGAAATCTCCAAAAGCTCTCCCTGCCCAAGGATGGTAAGCCTGTGCAGAAGTACCTGGATCTGCACATGAAAACCTTGCACAGAAAAGGCATGAGTACACCACAGCAGTACTCAATAAGTGCCAAGCCTAACCTCGGTTGGGTAGTGACGAGGAAGGTCAGGGCCCTACTGAGGTTAAATAAGATACATGTTTAACAGTGAGAAATGACAGTGTAATCAAATAACACAAGATATAGAGGACATCAACAACTATTACAAAGGCAAGTAAAACACAGTAAAAGACATAACTCAGTTCCGAGATAACAACCGGGGATCTCCCAGGATACCGTCCTGTAATCCCCAAATATAAATAACATATCCAGTGGATCTCCCGGGTGCAGTCCCGTAGTCCAACTCATAAATGTGCAGGGGGATCTCCCGGAATGCAATTCCGTAGTCCCAAAGTAAACATACAGGGGAGCTCCCGGGATACCGTCCCGTAGTCCCAAAATAAAGTGCAGGGGGATCTCCCGGAATACCGTTCCATAGTCCCAAAGTAAATACACAGCAACAATAAGAATTCAATCCAATCAATTTCATATCAAAGTGAAGCAGGTAATCCAAACCTAGCATGATTCACGTAGTACTATTAAGGAAGTTAAGATAGATAGAGCAATTTAGTCAAGTAGACATGTTTCTCTAAGCTACAAGAGGTTTAATATCCAAACAGTATAAGCAAGGAAAGGAGGAACACAATTCAAGGCTATTTTTAAAGAAAAACCGGATTTCCAACAATTAGCACAAGTACGCGCTCATCACCTCACGTACGAGGCATTTCAATTACCACAATAACAATCCTAAGGGGAAAAGTCCCCGCACAAGGTTAGACAAGCCACTTACCTCGAACCGGCTCAAAATCAACTATAAGCCACGCTCTTGCCACGAGTATCCGACTCCAAATGGGCCAAATCTATTCAATTCCATTTCATAATGTAAATAATACTTCAAGAAGCTGAATCTACAATTAAATTCTAAGCTAAAACGCGAAATTATGTAAAATGACCAAAACGCCCCTCGGGCCCATGTCTTAGAATCGGGTGAAATTTATATTTTCAGAATCCTCACACTCACACGAGTCTATTCATATAAAAATCTCTCAAATCGGATGCCAACAACCCAATCGAAACCCAATAATTCGGTCTATGAAGTTTACCCAAATTTTTCCCAAATTTTCATCCCCAATCCGAATTTAAATGATGAAATTAACTAAAGATTGATGGAATATAACTAGAAAGGGTTAAAGAATCGTTACCCAAAGATCTCCTCTTCAAATCCCTCTCAAAATCGCCCTCTCCCGAGCTCCAATTCGATTTTTCAACTTTTGAAACCAAACCCTCGAAATCTCATATTTCTGCCCAGCTATTTCCCCATCTGCGGTCATGGGACCGCATCTGCGCACCAAAATGTCGCATCTGCGACTTTCATTAAAAGCCCAGGAGCCGCATCTGCGGTACTTCTTTCGCAGATGCGAAACCGCTTCTGCGGTGAAACTTCCGCATCTGCGGAACCTGAAGGAACACCCAAAATCCGCATCTGCGCTTGCCTTGCCGCTTCTGCGGCCTCGCACCTGCGGAACCCAAACCGCAGGTGCGGTTATGACAGACACCAGCAATTTTTTCTGAAATCTCTAACTTCAAAAATCTTTCCGAAATCATCCGAATTCATCCCGATGCCCCCGGGACCTCAACCAAAAGCACAAATAACACCTAATACCTCATTTAAACTTGTACCAATCCTTAAGCCACCTAAAACAACATCGGAAACTCGAATTAATCAAGGATTTTGGCCTAAGAACTCCAAATTTCCTAAAAATACGCTTTCGATAAAAAACCTAAACAAACCATGCCCGAATGACCTGAAATTTTACACACACATCCCAAATGACACGACTAAACTACTGCAACTTCCGTAATCAATTCCGACCCTCAGATCAAAATCTCACTATTGAACCGGAAACTTCAAAATTCGACCTTTCGGCATTTCAAGCCTAAATTAGCTATGGGCCCCCAAAACACAATCCGACCATGCCCCTAAACCTGAAATCACCTAACGGAGCTAACGGAACCATCGGATTTCCGTTCTGAGGCCGTCTTTACACTGTTCCGACTACGGTCAACTTACCAACACTTAAGCTCTCATTTAGGGACTAAGTGTCCCAAAACTCTCCGAAGCTCAAAACCGAACATCGTGGCAAATCAGAATAGGAGAAATAATCTTTGGGAAAGCAGTTAATAGGGGATCGGAGCGTAAATTCCAAAAATGACCGGCCGGGTCGTTACAGAAAATGAACCAAAAACTCAAAATTCTCAGCACTTAACAGGCTGCAGATGTCGCATTTGCGAACAAAACTTCGCATTTGCGAATGAACAATGTTTTCGCAATTGCCATAATTTGTTGGCAACTGCGAATGAACAGTTTTTTCGCAATTGCCATAAAAGGTTCGCAATCGCGAATGAACAGTGTCGCACCAGAAACCAGCAAAATCCAAACTTCTCCGAAATGATTCGAAACCACCCTGAAACTCATCCGGAACCTCCCGGACACAAACCATATATGAATTTCAATCATAAAATATGCTACGGACCTACTCGCGCACTCAAAACACTGAAACGAGGTCGTCTTAACCCATATTGTCCATGGTCAAACTCCCAAATTTATTAACTTTACTAGTCTCTCAACCAATGATCCAAAAATACACCCAAGCCCCTTGGGACTCCAAACCAAAAGTGCACACCAGTCTAAAAACATTATACGAACTAGCTTGCGCGATCAAATCACCAAAATAACACCTAGAACTACGAATTGTATACCAAATCAAATGAAACTTTCAAGAAAGCTTTGAAATCTCTATTTTTACCACTGGGCGTCCGAATCACATCAAACCGACCCCGTTTCTCACCAAACGATAAGTCAAAAATATTATATTGGACCTGTACCGGGCTCCGGAACCAAAATACGGACCCGGTATCAGCAATGCCAAACATTCATTCAATTCTTAAAACCATTAGATTTTTCAGACTTTTAATTTTTAATGAAAATTCATAACTCAAGCTAGGGACCTCGTAATTCGATTCCGGGCATACACCCAGATCCCATATTTTGATACTGACCCACCGGGACCGTCAAAATACGGGTCCGGATCCATTTACTCAATACATTGACTGAAATCAACTAAAATTATTTTTTTAGGCAAAAATTCTTATTTTTATGAGTTTTTTTAGCATATAAGCCTCCCGGGCAATACCCAAACTGCGCACGCAAATCAAGGAAGGCTAGAATGAGGCTCTAAAGGCTTCAAAACACAGAGTTTGGTTCTAAATCACCAAGCAAAGTGCAGATACCCAAAATGACCAGTCGGGTCGTTATAGATGGACGGCTATTTAAATTAATTATTTTTAAATGCAATTGCGACACTGCTGAAGCAGTTGTTATATGTAAAGCCTCGACTTTTTAGGAAAAGAGAATAGTTGTTAGGCAGAATAGTTCGACCCCCCTGAACTTGGCAACTTTTCTTTAGCTCCCCCTTAAAATTCACGTGATCTTTAATACCCCCTAAACTTGGCAATTTCATAGCCTCGACCCCTCTGGACGCTGACAATCCATGGGAATATGTCACACGCGCTGCAATATGAATTTTTTTTGCCCATGTGGCCATTTTATATATATATATTATATATATATATATATATATATATATATATATATATATATATATATATATATATATATATATATATATCTTTTTAAGTCCACCAATTATTAAATTATTTTTTGTGCCAAAATCTATAGTAAAAAATCTTGAAATACCATTATTTTGACTATATTTTTTTGTTTGGCTAAAGATAATGATATCTTAATCAAGTTCTTTTACATATTTGGCCAGGAAAAGAAGGAATATATAGTTAGAACATATTTTCACTGTATCTAAAAAAATTAAAAAAAATGCATCGTTGGAACTCCATATATTGGCTAAATAAAAGTAAAATTCCGAGTAAATATTTGTGAAATTGACTCGAAAAAGAAAAATGCATAGTTTAAATAAAAAGTCATTGCATGAAAATAAAAATAAAAATACATAATTCTTTTTTTAAAATTTACCATTTGAACTTCATTACTTTAGCAAAATCTTCTTTTTATTTGACTAAAATAAATGGAGTTTCAACTAACTTTTGTAGATTTGGACCGGAAAAAAAGATAAGAAATACATAGTTGAAACATATACTCCTATTCATTATATTTAAAAAAATACAAGTGAAAAAAAAATATGCAATGTATATTAAGAAAAAATTACGAGAAATACATTCGAAACGAATAAATCATTATATTTTATTATGTGACAATTAATATTTGAATTATACCCTATTTGGAAGTTAATCTTCTGATTTCTTCCCTCCCACGCCCCTAAAAGGGAGTATATTCATGTTGTTTGCCACATCAACATCAAGAAGGGTCAAGACTATCAAATTTTCAAGTTCGGAGAAATTAAAGACCACATGAAGTTTTAGGGGAAACTAAACAAAAGCTAACAAGTCTAGGGGGTTCGATCATTTCTGCCTAGTTTTATCTTTTGCACTTTTTGATAAAAAGAAAATGAATTATTTCCTTGGTACTAATTGTATGACACTCTTTAATTTTGAAAGGCAGAATATTTTTTCATAATTTAATTTCTATTTCATCACTTTCACGAATTTAAATCAGTGAATTTTAAAGAAAAATACATTTTGTACAGCTGTTTTGGTTTGTTTTGTTTTGTATGCATTTTATGCTTTTAACTTATATTACCTTTGTTTGTAAAAAAAAAAAAAAAAAACTTATGTTACCATCGTCTGAATAAATCATTGGCTATTAATGTAATATTTTTCATCATTATCTCTGATATAACATAGAAGTTAAATGCCATTACGATAAATGGGACCAAAAAGAGAAATTTTCATAAAGCACTATTTTTTAGTAGTAATTAGCCATCTATAGATACCATTTGCTATATTACAGATTATAGATACATTTTCTGTGGTTATAAGATGTATTTGATGTATTTAAGCTATTGGATTCATGAATACAGTAGCAAAAATAGGCGTGAATCAGGGAAGTCCAGCTAATCAGTTGTTGTATTCGAGTGTATTCGGCTGTATTCATGGAGTGAAACTTGGGATTACAGCTGGACAGATTATTGTATTCGACTGTATTCAACTGTATCAGCATGAAATAGGGGATTACACTGTTTTTAAAATGGAAAGTGAATCAATTAACATAATAGACTCCTAATGTAACTCAACAAACTCAATTATAACACACAAATTTTATATTGTCAGTTATAAAAAAGATTCTCAACCGAAAAATACACCAAAAACATAGCAATCTTCAGAGAAATTATATAATACATCTGAATACATAAATAATATTAATTAAAAAAAATATATGAATACATTCATGGCATATAGCGAGATAGTGAATACAATGATATACATAGAATACAACGGGATACATTGAAAATACAATACAAAAAAGACAGTGAATACAATGAAATACATGGAATACAACGAAATACATTGAATGACAATGAAAAAAAAGACAATGAATACAAAGAAATACATTGAAATATATTAACAGAAAATCAAGTTGCTCAGCCCCAAACTCCGTCGTCTTTGTTCAAGAACAAACCCTAATTTCCGACGAATCCGCTATTCACCGAAAGCCGGTAGTGAAAACGCGCCGCCTTAGTCCGGCGATGATGCCTTCAATGGCAAAAAACAACATCAAAGCCTTCAATGCCATATATCAGAAGATGTAGAAATCACAGAAACTTATATCCTTCAATGACGAATTGATTGATAAAGACGAATTAAGGATATCACAGAAACTTATATCCTTCAAAGCCTTGAAGCCTTCAATGACGAATTGAGGAAGGAAGAGGAACGGTGAATTCAATAGGTGGTTTTGCCCCTCTCTGTCATTCTAATTGATTGATAAAGACGAATTAAGGATATCACATAAACTTATATCCTTCAAAGCCTTCAAGCCTTCAATGACGAATTGAGGAAGGAAGGCGAACAGTGAATTCAATGGGTGGTTTTGCCCCTCTCTGTCATTCTCCGCCGTCGATGATCACTCAAATGAAAATTTTCCAAGACAATGGAGATGAATCAGTGGAGAATTGTGGTTGTATTCATGGAGAAAGACTGGCGTTGAGAGAGAGAGAGAGGGTGGAGAAAAATTAGAAAGAATGAGAGAGAAAAATAATACAAAGCGTATTTTATGGCTTAAGGGTAGGAGGTAACCATAAATAGAAATTTGGCTATAAAAATCAAAAGATATCTATGAAATATAATTTTTTTAAAAAGGTATTTATTTAAAATAAATAAGGTATCAATCATTGCTATAGGAGGTAAAAATTCCTACGTAAAATTTAGGTGCTCAGGTACCCATTAACTTCAACTTAGAGAAGGTATAGTTCTATAGAAAATTTATTAAAACTGATATAAAATATCAGAAAGCACCTAGGATAACAAGAACTTCACTAGGTGCTTCGGTTTAGGAACAATTCTGGAGACTGCATTTTGTTTGCGGGCGAGAGTTCGAAACTTAGTCCAAGAAAAACTCCTTTTTTAAGCAGCTAGTAAACTATTCATTTTTTCTTGTGTTCAAGGTACTTTCTTTTTTCCTCTTCTTTTGTTATTAAAAGAAAAATGTTTCCCGTGTTATGAAATATTATATTTTGTAATGGATGTCTATAACTCCTAAAGAAGTTACTCCCACTACTCTCCTCCATTATGTGGATAACTCCCACTACTTCTCACCATTATAGTTGTAACTCCTACACCTCCATAACCTCCCCATGATCTTCCTCCATGATCTCAGATGTTTAATGTCATGTTTATGACATTCTTTTGTATGCCTCTATGTAATCCTATAAATAGAGGGTTTTGGTACCACATTGTACACACTTGAATGCATGGAAAAAATAAGAATCTCTTCTCTCTTGCTACCTACATTCTTGTCTATTTTCTTGTTTTTATATTATTACTTTGAGCTAAGTTTTTTAATACGTTATCAGCACGACTTGCTATTTTATCTACACTTCCTACGAGAGATAATAGAATTGTAAACTTAGCTTCGTTGAGGTCTTGACTTCTGTTAGTGTGATATAGAGGTCAATAGTTTTCATGTTTTGGGACTATTCTTATACCACACTTATATGGCCATCAAACAGTAAGAAGCCCTCTACTGATCATTATAAGCATACGAACAAGAAAGTACTGGATTGCTTTATTTTACCAAACTTATTTCACACACAGCGATCAGAATGCAATGCACATGTAATTTGGTTTTTATTTGAGCTAATGTCATCTTGTCAAATCTAGCGTATTGGTTCATCTGGTAATTAAATACATGTGCTTCACACTTATAATATGGGATTGTATTTATTCTTTCACTAACTAATTT
The DNA here is from genome assembly GCF_001879085.1 of Nicotiana attenuata. Classification (NCBI taxonomy): domain Eukaryota; kingdom Viridiplantae; phylum Streptophyta; class Magnoliopsida; order Solanales; family Solanaceae; genus Nicotiana; species Nicotiana attenuata. The sequence continues at coordinate 20,726 of NW_017675776.1, forward strand.
TATAGGTTTATTTTAGTGTACTGTTTCTTTTGATTTGGCCTATTATATATTGGTGGAGGGTAAGACGGTGGGTTTAAGTCTTATCGCACCATAGGGTAAGACATCGGGTTCGAGTCCTGGTGCACCATGATGATAAGATATTGGTTTTCGTTCCAATACAATATGGCCTAACATGTCTTTATAAGGGTAAGGCGTTGGTTTGAGCCCCAATGCACCATATTGATGATATAATGATGACTAAGGTTGAAATATTTCCTTTTGATGAAAACTCATGGAACTTGTCCCACTTGGTTTGCTCCATTCTATGAAAAGAATGTGATAGCGGTGCATAATAAGTCTAAATGAAGACGCATAATAAGTCTAAATGAAGACAAGTGGTTGACCTCTTGTGAACGTGGGCGTGCCAAAGATCAAAATAATAATAGTCATCATTATGGTGACTATAAAAAGGAGAACAATAAAGGCAAAATAATCCTTCAAACGTGAAGGAAATATGCATCAAAGTGGTCTGTTAATACGAGACACGTTCACATAATTATAGTCTATTCCGTGAAAATATGACTTGTGATAAGTATCGTAAATGCAGACTCATTTCCTGAAAGTGAATGTGAAAATATATATGTGATACAAATTATGTATAAGAATGTGCTTATGCATGGTTGAATAAATGCTACAACTCACCTCTACGGGAGGTTTGAGAGAAAGAAAGATAATGAACGTTACTGTGTGGTTACATGAATATGTCATTGGTCGCGTACATGTGGTACGCCAAAAATATTTTTCCATGCCTTATAAAAAGTTTTTAAAGGCAAACTTAAAGCAATAAATGGTTTTGCTTATGATGATTTTGACCATGACAATTATTATGATATGATTTTCTCCGTAAATGAGACATTCACCTTATGGATGGTATGACAAAAGATCTTGTAGTACAAAATCAATTAAGAGCTCCGGAAAAGCTAATTTGTTACTACTCGGAGAAATGAAATTGTCCATGATATTGATATTGTAGTAAGTCTCAAAATAAACTTTTTGAGTTTCAAATGTATAGTCAAAGTGGTTGGCATATTGAGACTGTAAATGAAAGGAAGATTGGATATCTTTATAATACTATAATCATACCGGGAAATATGAAAGGTTACCCGGTTTTTCTTCTATTTGAACTACACAATATAAGCATGTAACGACCCGGCCGATCATTTTAAGAATTAACACCCCGATCCCCTATTAACTGTATTCCCCGTGTTTGTTTCTGCTATTGTGAGTTGCCGGAAAGATTTATTTGGAAATTCGGAGAGTTTTGGGACACTTAGTCCCTAAATGAGAGTTTAACTTTTAGAATTTGGACCGTAGTCGGAGCAGTGTGAAGACGGCCTCGGAATGGAATTCCGATGGTTCCATTAGCTCCGTTGGGTGATTTCGGGTTTAGGAGCGTGTTCGGATTGTATTTTGGAGGTCCGCAGCTCATTTAGGCTTGAAATGCCGAAAGTTGAATTTTTGAAGTTTCCGGTTCGATAGTGAGATTTTGATCCGAGGGTCGGAATGGAATTCCGGAAGTTGGAGTAACTCCGTAGTGTTGAATGTGATGTGTGTGCAAAATTTTAGGTCATTCGGACGAGGTTTGATAGACTTTTTGATCGAAAGCGTATTTTGGGAGTTTTGAAGTTCTTAGGCTTGAATTTGATGCTAATTGGTTGATTTGATGTTGTTTGAGGTGTTTTGGGGATTGGTATAAGTTTGGATAGTGGTATATGACTTGTCTGTGCTTTTGATTGAGGTGCCGGGGGCCTCGGGATGAATTAGGATGGTTAACGGGAAGTTGGAACTTGGAATTTGCAGCTGAAGTTCTTTGGGCTGCTGTCATAACCGCATCTGCGGTTGAGAGGCTGCAGATGCGACTCCCGCAGATGTGAGTCAAGACGTAGAAGCGGCCAAGAAGAAAGTGAGTAGGAACCGCAGAAGCGGACGTGTTACCTCACCTGCAGGACCGCAGATGCGGCATATGGGTCGCAGGTGCGGAGAGAGAATTTTAAGTGAGAACCGCAGAAGCGGTATTGCAGATGCGAAAATTGAGCCGCAGATGTGACTTTGCTGGGCAGAAAAATCAGAATTCGAGGGTTTAGTTTAAAAACGTTAGAAATTAATTTGGAGCTCGGGAGAGGGCGATTTTGGGAGGAATCTGAAGAGGAAATCATTGGGTAACAATTCCTTAACCCTTTCTAGTTGTATTCCATTAATCTATTGTTAGTTTTGTCATTTAATTTCGGATTGGAGATGAAAATTGGGGAAAAATTAGAAGAAAGTTCTTAGACGTAGAATTCGAGTTTTGACTGGGTATTTGACATTGGATTTCAACAATTTTTGTATGGTTAGACTCGTGAGAGTGTGAGGATTCTGAAAATGTAAATTTTACCTGATTCCGAGTCGTGGGCCCGGAGGGCGTTTTGGTTATTTGACCTAATTTCGCATATTAGCTTAAAATTTAATTGTAGAATCAGTTACTTGAAGTGTTATTTACATTATGTAATTGAATTGAATAGATTTGGGCCATTTGGAGTCGAGTACTCGTAGCAAGAACGTGGTTTCGGGTTGATTTTGAGCCGGTTTGAGGTAAGTGGCTTGCCTAACCTTATGTGATGTAACGACCCGACTGGTCATTTTGAGCAATTGCGCCCAGCTCGGCAGTTTGAGGTCTCGAGTAGCTTCATATTATGTGAATCGACTTGCGTGCGCAGTCCGGGCGTGAAACCGGAAAGCTTTTATGTGAAAATATGAAAAAATAGTAATTTTCAGGAATAATAAAGCGTACATCTACAATTTAACTTCTAGCAGTAAATGAAGAGATAAGGCAACTTTCATATTCAACTCATCTTGTTGCAGGCGTGCTACCCGATCCCATTTCTCAATATCTCGTGGTAGGCGTACCACCCGCTCCCATTGCAATATCACTCGTGGTAGGCGTACCACCCGCTCCAATTTCAATAAATCAACAGTTCCTCTAAAAAGAAAATTTACTCTAACAAACGCAACAATTAATACGAGTTCATAAGACAACAAGTACATAAAATCTATGATTTACTAAGGAAAATAAATAATGACAAATAGCAATTAATTATGGATTATGAGGGGGCAAATAGGCAATTTAGTAATTTAAATGTTGAATGTCACGTAGCAATTAGGTCACATGATCATGTAGCAATTAAGGCATAAATTCAAGACCTAACGTTGCGCAAGGACACCTTGGTTCAATAATAACAAGTAACACGAGAAAGGGAAATGTCAACGTAAAGAATCACAGAAATAATGGAATAAGACAAGTAATGCACTTGAGCTGATAACAACAAGAAAATCAGTAAATAGAAGTAAAGGACAAATAACTCAATTATCAGCAAAGAAATCAGGAAAATCAAAGACAAATGCACGGCATCACCCTTCGTACTTTTACTCTCATCCTCACCAAGCAATTAGAATAACAAAATGTGCACGGCATCACCCTTCGTGCTTTAACTCTCTTTCCTCACATATAATCAATAGAATTGGCACGGAATGGTACATCGTGCGGCACGGCATCACCCTTCGCGCTTTACACTCTTTCCTCACAATAGCAAACAATACACGGCATCACCCTTCGTGCTTTATACTCTTTCCTCACAATAAACAAACAATGCACGGCATCACCCTTCGTGCTTTGCTCTCTTCCTCACCCAAACAACAATCACAAACAAGGGCAAGGGAATAAACAAATAATAATAGGAATCCCGGCAAGGGAACAACATCAATAATCTCAACGTCCCGGCAAGGAAAAATATTCAATAATCAACAACGTCCCGGCAGGGGAATAGATCAATAACTCTTTCTCTTTCTTTCACTTTTATCACATAGTTCACATTATCACTCGAGCCAATGCTCCAAAGATTTACTTATCTTATATACCTTCACAATGTGTATTTCAACTCGAACCAACGCTCCACGAAGTTCAAAGATCACAATTTCTTTCACAAGATCTTTACGACATATAGAAGTCATCAATTAAACATGAAAAATATAACAAAATCCCAACTATTCGCAAAATAAGGACTCACGGTCATGCTAGACACCAATGTATCGATACTCGTCACCATGCCTATACATCGTACCCGACAATTAGAAAGTAGCAATTAAGACTCAACTCCTATTCCCTCAAGCTACGGTTAAACCAAACACTTACCACGATGCCTTGAACTCAACTCAAGCCTCAACTATGGCTTTACCCCGTGATTCCACCTCCAATCCGCTCGAATCTAGCCACAAATTACTTAATTGCTTTAATAAACATTAAATGAATCAATTTGAATGCATAAAAATGAATTTCCCAAAGTTTTTCCCAAAAATTCCAAAATTGCCCCCAGGCCCACGTGGTCAAAACACCGAGGTTAGAACCAAAACCCGGTTACCAATTCCCCCACGAACTCAAATATGTAATTTGTTTTGAAATTGGACCTCAAATTGAGGTCCAAATCCCCAATTTTTGAAAAAAACCTAGGTTCTACCCAAAACCCCCGATTTCACCCATGAAAATCTTTGATTCCAAGTTGAAAACATGTTAAATGATGTTAATGATTGAAAGAAACGAGTAAAAATCAACTTACAAATGATTTGGAAGAAGTCTTGTTCTTGAAAAATCGCCTAAGTGTGTTTGGGTTTTGAAAGAATGATGAAAAGTGTTCAAAATTCGGCTAAGTATGAAAAATGCAGGTTGCAGATGTGGGAAATGCGAACTGGGGTTCGCAATTGCGAACCCCGACCTGTTATGGGAATTGCAAAGGTTGGTTCGCATTTGCGAACACTGGACAACAATGAAGGCATCGCATTTGCGACGATGTTGTCGCATTTGCGAAATGCCTGCCTTCGCTTTTGCGAGCCAATATGTCGCATTTGCGACTGGCTCAACATCGCATTTGCGAACCAGGCGGTCGCATTTGCGACCCAACTACAGGATCTCCCATCTTGCATTTGCGATCATAGGCTCGCATTTGCGAGATCTTCTTCGCAAATGCGAAGATACCTGAACTGAAATGCCAGATTTTCTCAAGGGTTCAAAATGCACTCACGGCCTATCCAAAACTCACCCGAGCCCTCGGGGCTCCAAACCAAACATACACACAACCTCAAAAACATCCTACGGACTTATTCGCGCGATCAAATCGCCAAAATAACATCATAACCATCAAATTAAGCCTCAAAATCCATGATTTCTTCCAAGTTTTTCATAAAACATCAAATTTCGATTTTAAGTCCGAAACACGTCAAACGACGTCCGTTTTCAACCAAACTTTACAGAAAGTGCTTAAATCATATATAAGACTTGTACCGGGCACCGGAACAAAAATACGGGCCCGATACCATAGTCTTCTAATCAAATTTCATTTCCAATTTTCTTAAATATTTCCAGAAAACAATTTCACACAAAAATTCATTTCTCGAGCTTGGGACCTCGGAATTCGATTCCGAGCATACGCCCAAGTCCTATATTTTCCTACGGACCCTACGGGACCGTCGAATTACGGGTCCGGGTCCGTTTACCCAAAATGTTGACCGAAGTCAAATTTATTCAATTTAATATCAAAATTTAGCATTTTTCACACAGAATTCATATTTAAGCTTTTCCGCTACGCGCCCGGACTGCGCACGCAAATCGAGAGAACCTAAATGGGGTTTTCAAGGCCTCGAAAGTACAGAATGGGTAAGAAAACAGGTGATGACCCCCTTTGGGTCGTCACAGAGGTCCCTAGCCTTATAAAACAATTTGTGAAGAAAATTGTTGTGCTGGTTTTAAAGGAAATAAAGAAATGAATTAATGTTTGAACTCGTTGGTATCGGGTCCGTATTTTGGTTCCGGAGCCCGGTACAAGTTTGTTATGATATTTAACTCCTATCTGTAAAATTTGGTGAAAACCGGAATTTATTTGACGTGATTTGGACGTCCGGTTGAAAAGTTAGAAAATCATGAGTTTTGATGTTAAATTCATAGTTTTTGATGTTATTTTGATGATTTTATTGCACGAGCAAGTCCATATGATGTTTTTAGACTTGCGTGCATTTTTGGTTCGGAGCCCTGAGAGCTTGGTGAGTTTTGGATAGGTTTAGGCTATGTTGCGCTTGTTTTTGGATGCTTCATCGTCGTTTCTTCAAGCAAAAATAATACCATATTGAGCAAATGAGATCCAAATTCAGTTTTGTTTGAAACATTAGATCCGTATCGAAATTACGGAGCCATAGGAAAAAGAATCTCCGAATTTGGATATCGTATGAGGAAGTTATGTTCATTTTCGTGTCAGGAAAAATTGCTGGTTCTGGTGTGGTCGCAAATGCGAACATTTTATCGCATTTGCGATGCCCTGTTCGCAAATGCAAAATTTTTATCGCAAATGCGACTTTTGCCAGCCTGCCTTGTTCGTAATTGCGGGGGGTTCGCAAATGCGAACCCTGGATCGCCAATGCGACATCTGAGACCTGTTAAGTGAGGTTTTTGACGAGATTTTCACCCATTTTTCAATTTTCTCAAGCCCTAAACCTCCATGGGCGGTTTTCCAAGGACCCAAACTTCTCCAAATCAATGGGTAAGTGTCTTTAATCAATTTCCAACTATATTTTGTGATGATATCTTAGATTTAACATCAAATTCATGAGAATCTAAAGGAAAATTTGGAAAATTGTGAAATCTTTCAAAAATATAAAATGATGATTTGAATGACCAAAACGGTATCGGAATAAGATAATTTTTGTATGGGTGAACTCGTAGCGGAATGGGTGTTCGACTTTTGTAAATTTTGTCGGGTTCTGAGGTGCGGGCCCGGGGAGTTGACTTTCGTTGACTTTTTGCAAATTGTATAGGAATCATAGTTTTGTCAATTGAAATTATTTTCTCTTGCATTGTTTGATGTATTCAAGTCGTTTTTGGCTAGATTGAGCCGAGCGTTGATGAATTGGTAAAGGAAAAGCTAAATTGAGTATTGAATTGGCCGGATTGAGGTATGTATCTTGCCTAACCTTGTGTGGGGGACTTCCCCTTAGGATTTGAGTCTTCTATGCTAATTGTAGTCCGTGCATGATAGGTGACGAGTGGTTGCTCGGACTTATTTGCGGGAAATTTGCTCTAGGGTTCTTAGGTCCTTATGTGGAAAGTATCCTGTTATGATTGGGTTTCCTAGTTGCTTAAATTACCTCTATATGCTCTATATGAAGTTGTTAGCTTTCCTTTAAATCTCACATGTTACATTGACCCTTAATTGTCTTAATTGAAGTGATTGCCTTCCTTATTGTTTTGATACTTCTTGATTGTGAGTTCCTCTATGACTTCGTGCGAATATGTTATATGTCCAATTGTTGTGGTTGTCGGTGTAGTTATCACGTGCTTATTATGTCTTGTTGTTTTGTTGAGGTTATCGTGCTTCTTGGTTTTTCTGTGACCCTTATTATGTACTTGTTGATTCCCTTACCGGGACGTTATTGCTTATGATATTGTTTCCCTTGCCGAGATATTGTTATTATACTATTGTTCCCATGCCGGGATGTTATTGTTTATGATATTGTCTCCCTTGCCCGGATGTTGTTGTTATACTCTAGTTCCCTTGCCGGAATTCTTTTATGATTGATGATGATTTCTAATGGGAGCGGGTTGCACGCCTGCAATAAGATATCTGAAATGGGAGCGGGTTGCACGCCTGCAACGAGATATATGAAATGGGAGCGGGTTGCACGCCTGCAACGAGATATATGAAATGGGATCGGGGTGCACACCTGCAACGAGATATATGAAATGGGAGCGGGTTGCACGCCTGCAACGAGATATGTGAAATAGGAGCGGGTTGCATTCCTGCAACGAGATATGCAAAATGGGATCGGGTTGCACGCCTGCAACACGATATGAAATGAAAGTGAAATTCTGTGTTTGTTTTCCTTATCCTTGTTAGTAATTGGATTTTGGTACCGTGCACTTTTTGTTTGCTATGTTTATTTGTTGTTACCAATTCAAGTATTTTAATTGTTCAGATTCCTTTACCGATGTGATCCTTTATGAAGGAACCCCATCATGTTTTCAATACTTTGCCGAATTTATATACATATTTTTCAATACTTCAAATTTCAATAATTGTTTCATCTTCAATTCATTTAGTTACTCAATTAAGTTTCCTTAAACCGTCTGAGGTTGTATTTTACTTTAAAATGGAATTTCTACTAAGATAAGTTATTAAATTTCTTGTTAAAGGTAATATTTCATTCGATGTTGTACTTTAATTGAAAATGGTACTTTTTTTATTTAAATGATTTCTAAAAATAACTTCATCTTTTCTTGCTGAGTTCCTATTTGGTTTAGAAGCTGTACTCTACTTAGGTTATGTAAATCAGACTCGTTGAACATCTTAATTGTATTGGTTACAAACCCTATGAACCGAGTAACATGAGAACGTTGTTGTGTAAAGTGAGATAGAAATATGTGGGCACGAGGTGCCGAGTGTGCTAAAAGTTTGGTAATTGAGGTTATGATATGAGACATCGAGTTTGAGATGGCTGAAAATTGTGCATCAGAAACGATATGACTTATTGAGGTTGCATCGCCTTCCTTATTTGAGTACATTTTTCCTTACTTGTCTGTGTTTTAGCTATGTTGGTGTTAATTTATCTGGTTATCTTCGTTTCCACCCGTGTTTCTCTTTATTGTTTCTACTGATTGTAGTTTGTTCTTTCCCTGCTGTTGATATTACTATGTCATTTTTAGATTGATAGTTTATTATCAAATCCTGTTCAATTTATTTGACCAGTAGGTGTCTGGATTGTTCCTCGTCACTTCCCCACCGATGCTAGTCTTAATACTTACTGGGCAACGCCGTGGTGTGCTCATACTACACTTCTGTACATTTTTGTGTACAGATCCAGGTATTTGATCGATAGTAGCTCTGTGGGTCGTTGCGGTGGAGACTCAAGGTAAACCTACTACTGCGTTCGCAGGCCTCGGAGTCACCTTCATTTGTACTTATTCCCAGACTCAAGGTAAACCTACTACTGCGTTCGCAGGCCTCGGAGTCACCTTCATTTGTACTTATTCCCATTTGTTCTTTTGTTTCGAAGCAATGATGTATTTATTTTGTATAACAACTCTTAGAAAATCTTGTGACTTGTACCACCGGTATTGGGAATTGTAAATTTTGTTAGAGTTATTCAAATTAAAGTTAGCAAATATAGATGTTATCTCAGTTGATGTTAGGCTAACCTAGTTTAGAGACTAGGTGCCATCACGACTCCTTCGGAGGGATTTTTGGGTCGTGACAAGTTGGTATCAGAGTTCTAGGTTCATGGGTGCTACGAGTCACAAGCAGGTTTAGTAGAATCTTGCGGATCGGTACGGAGACGTCTGTACTTATCTTCGAGAGGCTACAGAACTGTTAGGAAATTCCCCTTCTTTCATTCCTTATCGTGCGATATTGATTCAACTTGAAGTATATAACTTATGTTCCTTTACATCCACTCGTGTATAATATTACGCTCTCAGCTAGTGGTTTGTGATGCTACAGACGAGCTACGAAGGAGTCAGGGACGCTTAGGCATTGCCTCGACGTGTTGTCCAGACTGAAGATACAGAGGTATTGAGAGACTATTCAGTTGTTTACATGGAGGCGCATCGGAAGCATGGTGGGTGTTGATTGAGGATAGTTGGCGGTATTGGAGTACCTTGTGATTTTTGTGGTACGAGCTGTGAAGGTTAGCTCTACGGATCATCAGACGTCGTTTTCTATGGCTTTGTGCTAAGTGGAGGAGTCCAATAGCGGCATTCAGATTGCAGAGTCAGATTTATATCAGTTTTAGCCTGAGGCATGTGCAAATGTGGTATTGGTAGGTTCCCGGAATCGGGGAATGACCAGGGTCTGAGATCTCAAACGGGGTGATGTTGGGGCTTGCAGTATTTCTACGTCAATAATGGATCTACATTTCGGCATCAAGGGGAGTCTGAGGAACAACTTCAGATTCACAGAAGGTCTATTTAGTGTGGGCGTCGTGGGTGCGGCAGGACGGGGTGCTTTAGAGGAAATGCGGTGGTTTATGAGCTTCCGAGCTACGTGGTTCATGCTAGGGTTATCTGTATGTGGGGCTTTGATGGGAATTATTGCATATCGACTATCCGAAGGAATGAGTCAGTTCAGTAGTGTTGGGTCAGCATAGCAATGGAAGTAAATGGTCCTTTTGAATGGGAATTCTCTACTGGCATTGTGGCAGCACTCTTGGATTGGACGGTTTGTGCGACTCGGTTGAGTTAGAGAGGTGCAATTCTGATGGCTTAGTTGCGTGCAGGCGGATCTCGATGGTTTGACCACGGCCTGAGTTGGGTGTCTACTATGGGCATAAAGAATATGTGGTACATTGCGGTTTCTCCTGAATCGGTATCTGAAGCTAATAGAGTGTTGGCGTCGTCGGCTACCATATGAGAAGAGTGTGCATTTTTGGAAAGGACCTTGAGTTTTGGTTTGCAGTACGTGGCTGGTAGCTTGGTGATTACTGGGTTTTGAGGCTTTCGGGGTTCACGTTTTATTACACGGCCAGAAATCCTATTGATGACGTCTAAATCCACTACTAAAAAGTAAATGGACACGGTCGCATGCAATATAATTTACCCAACTTTGAGTCGGGGTCGAATCCCACAGAGAACAATATGTAGGCGATTAGGAATGTAAGAAAATTATCACTTATCGCGCAATGCCAAACACTAAGAATTTGGTTTTAAAAGTGTTTATACCTAAATGCGAAAATATAAACTAACCTAGAAAGCAAGTAAAATGATCAATGACTACAAGTATGGTTGCATCGGGAATTACACTCAAGTAACGATCCAATGTATTTCATGATTTTACAAATTCGAGCGAGTTTATGTTAATTAGCCACGGGTAATAATTCTTAATTAGCTTCTTCCGAAGACTAAAAAGACTTCCTAATTGAATTATCCCTGAAACAATTAAGAGATTAAGCACTCCCGGATATGTCTACAAGTAGTTCAATCCTATCCCTAGGTAGAATCTATAAAATGAGGGTTAACGCCTCAAGTTCTTGTTAATTAATCTTTCCCAACCCCAAATTATCTTTTCCAAAATTAATTCGGAGTTAATGGGCGAGTCCTAGGGTTAGCTAATCCCTTTGGAAACATTAAAGAACAAGAATAATTAAAGTAACAATAACTCACTTCATCAAAGGATGCACAACAAGGTATTTAATCCATACTTTAAACAAGAATATTTCCATAAACAAGATTCAAGTGTTGGATAAAATACTACACACTTAGATATACAATACAAAGCAAGGACATGAAGAAATAAACATAAATGGGTAAGAAATTCTTAACCACAAGCTTCAAATCTTCAAGACCCAAGTGTGTGTGCAAAACCCTAGCTTCCACCTTGTTCTCTCTAAGTCTAAGAACTCAAAAATATGCTAAAGATGTTCAGATGTTGCCAATGATACTGCTAGGTCGAGTATTTGTGGGTTTTGGGAATGAGAAAATGTGAAATGCCTAATTTGCCCAGGTCTGATGCCCGTTTACCGCACCTGCGGAAGAATCATCGCAGGTGCGGCTCCGCAGATGCGGAGATCCCAACGCAGAAGCGATTTGCCAGCTGAAACTCTGTTACCGCAGATGCGGTTCACCAGGCGCAGATGCGCCACCGCAGAAGCGGTAATCCAACCACAGATGCGGTTCCTTGCAATCTCAAACAACTTCGCAAATGCGGAACTATTCACGTAGAAGCGGGGTCGCTTCTGTAACCTTCCTTCCGCAGATGCGGAATCACTAGGGAGATTTTTTTGCATGTTTTCACCCTTTTTTGCTCAATTCCACTCCAATTGAATTCAAATCACTTTAGGGCATCATTTACCTGAAAATCTAACAATACACACCATAAACGACCTCATATGATAGTTAAAGGACATATAAGCTAAGGAAAAGAGACTAGATTGAGTGGTAAAATCACCACTCATCAACACCCCCAACTTAAAGCTTTTGCTTGTCCTCAAGCAAATCAAAACCAACACTTCAATGAGGATTTACCATTTAAAACACAAGTGGTATTGCTATTATTTACAAATCACATTCTCCAATTAAGTACCAACTTATGGATTTGGTTGGTACTAATAATTAGGTTCAAGTATGCGTATCTTTCCCGAATAACTCCCTCATTTAAAAACAACTTCAAGAATGTGCAAGGGAGTTTCAAAATAATCACTAGTTCACTACATATGCTCAACTTACTCAATTTCACCAATCCTTCCTAATTCATGTGACCTCACAAGAAAGAAAGTCCCAAAATCACTCTATTTACAATACAACATAAGGGACAAATTTACAAAGACACTCACTCTCACAAAGAATTTCAAGTGTTACAACATCTCATACCATAAGCTTTCCCTTATTTTAATTCATCGCCTATTCAAGACTGTTCGGTTGGAGGTCCCATAAGGACTTTTTAAGCTTGTAATGTAGGTTTAGGGAAGGGTCGGATAAGCATTTGGATACAAGTGACTTCATCCTCCTTGAACACTACTCACAATTGCCATTCTTTTTGCACTTTGTTTCTTTTCAAACCACATAGCCTCATTGGCATCTAGTTACCAACATAGAACCAAATATCTCTCTCTTTTTCTTTCTTTTTTTTATATACACATTTTTGTTTTGGAACTTGAATAATTTAATATGAGCACTTTGAGGTATACCTACACTCAATGTATAACCTTACCAATTTCCGCATTGACACCACACCCCCAACTTAGGCTTTTAGCCTCATTCTCAATGTTCAAGGAGGGACGGGTTCAATAGAGGAAATTATTTTACAAAAGGGGAAAGGTTTGTAATGAGGTGGCCAAAGAAAAGGTTAAAGGCTCAAATAGGGCACTAGTGATATTATTTATGCATTAGTAGGCTTGAAAGGCTAAAGAGGTTTTGCAAATAACACAAAGAATGCCTAAGATCATCCCTCCAACCAAACATACTTTCATTAGCGTTGAAAGACCAATCGGGCAAAATCTAGATGATAGAACTAAACCCAAGATTTATTTGTACAAACACTAACACACATGGCACATGAATTAATCAAGACGGATCAATCATTTTCTAACAAGAACGTCTAGAGCAATATTATTCAAACTAGTGGGCAAAGAGTCACTCAAAGAGCCAAAAATTTATCACAAAAATTATTCTTCACCATGCAACTTACTTGTTTTAGTTCAAAACCAAAATTCGGAGGGGTATTCTTGATTCACATTTTACATACAAGCGACTAATTTTATTAGTACCAAATAATCCAAAAGTCTCCTCCTAGCAAAACAAGACTAATTCCCTTAAGAAAGTTGTCACGCAAGTGATCTTTCATTTCTTGCTTTGGACTGCACTACCCTCTCCTGTCACTCTCAGTGGGTGAAAAGGTTTGTCAGCTGGTAGCCATTGATCGGTACTACGCACCTCAACCTCTGCTCTCGTGCATAGCTGTGTGATCAGTGAAAGGAACATCATCCCTACATCCCTGTCTCGCAAATACTCCCTCAGCTCCCGCAGGATATAGTACCCGACATTCACAGGAATGTCGTCCAGGATGCATGCAATGATCAATGCCCTGGTGTAGGAGACATCGGAGACGTTTCCACAAGGAGACACCCTATTGCAAAGGATGTACAACCACATTTTCGCTTCAGTAGTGAAGTCAATTGATCTCAAACCTTTTCTTCGGTTACCCCATTTGGCTCTCATGCTTGGAGGGAAGAGTTTGGATAAAAGCCACTCCCCGTTGTCACAATGATCTTTCTCTTGCACCGACTCCATTGGATAGTTGTGAATCCCAAGAGTGTCATTTATCTGCTCTATCCCAAACCGTACCAATTTTCCTCTGATGACGATCTGTGGGTTGGAAAAATCTGTGCGCTTAAGGTTAGCATAGAATTTGCGAACCCACTCCTCATTAGCTTTGCATGGAGTGGGAGCGAAGCATGACCATTCGGATGTGTGGAGACGAGCATAGAAATCTGGGAGCTTCTCGGCCAATTTTTCTTCGTTGATCCCCTTTTAAAGCACTATCCTTTTGTTGATGAGGTCGTTCAAATATCTACGCTCGCAGTCAGCTGACATGAAGCGTGATTCATCATGCGGTTCCTCAACCTCTTCTTTAATTTCATGTTGTTGTGGGGCATTTTTGCTCATGTTTGGGTCCATTTTCAATCAAACTACCTTCACAAAATCAAAACAAAGTCAGTCGGGCAATAGAATCATGTAAAGAAATTCAAAACACTGGAATTAGGCCAAAAAATCAGGTTGAACGGGCCCGGGAAGGCACTGTTGCAAAGCTGCTGGAATATTGCAATCTTCCAGTTTTCGCATCTGCGGAACACTAGCCGCAGGAGCGGCTCCGCTTCTGCAGAATTTCAACCGCATCTGCGGTTTTGCTCAACTTTCCAAAAATCGCACCTGCGGAACAGTGGACGCAGGTGCGAAACCGCATCTGCGAAACACTGACCGCATCTGCAGTATGCGTCAAGTTATTCAACTGCCCAGATTTTTTTTTTCAATTTTTGATTCTCAAACCCAATTTTGCCACTTAATTTATACTCAAGACTTCTAAATTAGTGCAGTACATGAAATTTTGATTCTAATGAGACCGACTTTGTGGTATTTATCAAGAGATTTTCTTTTAAGCAATTTGTCGAACATCTTGCAAGAACTTTAAAATGGCCTCTTATTTACACAATTTGGGTACTCAGATTTCCCACAAATGTGATCCAACACTAGCAGCACACAAAAATGCACTCTCAACCAATTTTCCTCACCCTATTTTCACAAATCAGAGGGGAATGGGGAACATAGCCATGGCAGGCCTTAAGCACAGAAGAGGGAGAGAGGAGAAGAGAGGAGTAGATGAGAACTAAGAGAAAATACCTGAGTATCGTGTGAGTGCAGTAGACTTCACAGGCAATGGAGGTATTGGAGTGTGTTAGAGATGGAGGAGTTTAGGGCTGGGAGGAGCAATATGCAGAATATACCTGTGAAGGAATGAGAATGAGACTTCTATTTTTTTAATTAAAGACCTGCTCGATTTCCGCATCTGCGGTATTTCACCGCTTCTGCGGTGCCGCTTATGCGGCTAGCTGGCCGCTTCTGCAATATTGTCCACTTCTGCGCTTGTGAACTCGCTTCTATGTGACCGCTTCTGCGGTCAAAGATCCGCAGATGCGGTTACACCAGAAGATTGATGCACAGATCCTGCAGCTACTGGTTTTGTCCCTCCGGACCACTCCGACCTGCTCAAATCAACTCCAAAAAATCTAAAACTTGGCATATTAGTTACAAATAGTATTCTAAGCTATTCTAAAAAAAGAAAATTTTAAAAATGACTAAAAATTTTTAAAAAAGATGGGTTGCCTCCCACCTAGCGCCGCATTTAACGTCGTGGCATGACTCAAGTTAACTTTACCACTTTTCTCGCCCACTTGATGATATGAACTGGGCACCTAGCTTGGAATCAAGCTTGTGACCACGAGCGATGGGGGGTGGTAAGTCGATGATCAAGCCAAGACTTAATTTCTTCATTTTGCACTTCTTGGCTTTCATGTGAGGGATGTCATTTTGCCTTATTGTTCCCTCAAATTGTAAGATGTATGGTTGTTGCCTTTCCTCCTCGCAATCCCTCATTGACTCGTGTAGTTCAATTNAATCCAAAGAGGGTTTTCCTGTACGTTCATCACAAAATATTTCTAGATCCCAATACACCCAATGCCAGATAGCTGCCAAAAAGCATAAGCCAGAAAACACAATATGTGCTCCAGCTACACCTTCGTAACTCCAAATACCCGGATTCGTTACAGTCCCCCCTGTGATACTCCAACCGCCCCATGAATTGGTTATTCCTAAACGAGTCATGAAGGGTATAACGAACATACCCTGTCTCCACATTGGATCAAGAACAGGATCAGAAGCATCAAAAACCGCTAATTCATACAGAGCCATCGAACCGGCCCAACCAGCAACCAGAGCTGTATGCATTATACGGTGAACTCGTAGCGGAATGGGTGTTCGATTTTTGTAAATTTTTCGGGTTCCGAGGTGCGGGCCCGGGGAGTTGACTTTTTGCAAATTGTATAGGAATCATAGTTTTATCAATTGAAATTATTTTCTCTTGCATTGTTTGATGTATTCAAGTCGTTTTTGGCTAGATTGAACCGAGCGTTGATGAATTGGTAAAGGAAAAGCTAAATTGAGTATTGAATTAGCCGGATTAAGGTAAGTATCTTGCCTAACCTTGTGTGGGGGACTTCCCCTTAGGATTTGAGTCTTCTATGCTAACCGTAGTCCGTGTATGCGAGGTGACGAGTGAGTGCTCGGACTTATTTGCGGGAAATTTTCTATAGGGTTCTTAGGTCCTTATGTGGAAAGTATCCTATTATGATTGGGTTTCCTAGTTGCTTAAATTACCTCTATATGCTCTATATGACGTTGTTAGCTTTCTTTTAATTCTCACGTGTTACATTGACCCTTAATTGTCTTAATTGAAGTGATTGCCTTCCTTATTGTTTTGATAATTCTTGATTGTGAGTTCCTCTATGACTTCGTGCGAATATGTTACATGTCCAATTGTTGTGGTTACCGATGTAGTTATCACGTGCTTATTATGTCTTGTTGTTTTGTTGAGGTTATCGTGCTTCTTGGTTTTTCCGTGACCCTTATTATGTACTTGTTGATTCCTTTGCCTGGACGTTATTGCTTATGATATTGTTTTCCTTGTCGAAATTTTGTTGTTATACTATTGTTCCCTTGCCGGGATGTTATTGTTATTGAAATTGTCTCCCTTGCCGGGATGTTGTTGTTATACTCTTGTTCCCTTGCCGGGATTCTTTTATGATTGATGATGATTTCTAAATGGGAGCGGGTTGCACGCCTGCAACAAGATATTTGAAATGGGAGCGAGTTGCACGCCTGCAACGAGATATATGAAATGGGAGCGGGTTGTACACCTGCAACGAGATATATGAAATAGGATAAGGTTGCACGCCTGCAACGAGATATATGAAATGGGATCGGGTTGCATGCATGTAACGAGATATATGAAATGGGAGTGGGTTGCACGCCTGCAACGAGATATATGAAATGGGAGCGGGTTGCACGCCTGCAACGAGATATGTGAAATGGGATCGGGTTGCACGCCTGCAACACGATATGAAATGAAAGTGAAATTCTGTGTCTGTTTTCCTTATCTTTGTTAGTAATTGGATTTTGGTGCCGTGCACTTTCTGTTTGCTATTTTTATTTGTTGTTACCAATTCAAGTGTTTTAACTGTTCAGATTCCTTTACCGCTGTGATCCTTTGTGAAGGAACCCAATCATGTTTTCAATACTTTGCTGTATTTATATGGATATTTTTCAATACTTCAAATTTTAATAATTGTTTCATCTTCAATTCATTTAGTTACT
Source organism: Nicotiana attenuata (assembly GCF_001879085.1). Lineage (NCBI taxonomy): Eukaryota > Viridiplantae > Streptophyta > Magnoliopsida > Solanales > Solanaceae > Nicotiana > Nicotiana attenuata. The sequence goes on from NW_017675776.1 coordinate 38,196, forward strand.
CAATTAAGTTTCCTTAAACCGTCTGAGGTTTTATATTACTTAAAAATGGAATTTCTACTAAGATAATTTATTAAATTTCTTGTTATAGGTAATATTTCATTTGATGTTGTACTTTAATTGAAAATGGTACTTTATTTATTTAAATGATTTCTAAAAATAACTTCATCTTTTCTTGCTGAGTTCCTAATTGGTTTAGAAGTTGTACTCCACTTAGGTTATGTAAATCAGACTCCTTGAACATCTTAATTGTATTGGTTACAGACCCTATGAATCGAGTAACATGAGAACGTTGTTGTGTAAAGTGAGATAGAAATATGTGGGCACGAGGTGTCGGGTGTGCTAAAAGTTTGGTAATTGAGGTTATGATTGAGACATCGAGTTTGAGATGGCTTGAAATTGTGCATCAGAAACGATATGACTTATTGAGCTGGCATCGCCTTCCTTGTTTGAGTACATTTTTCCTTACTTGTCTGTGTTCCAGCTATGTTGGTGTTAATTTATCTGGTTATCTTCGTTTCCACCCGTGTTTCTCTTTATTGTTTCTACTGATTGTAGTTTGTTCTTTCCCTGTTGTTGATATTACTATGTCATTTTTAGATTGATAGTTTATTATCAAATCCTGTTTAATTTATTTGACCAGTAGGTGTCTGGACTGTTCGTCGTCACTACCCCACCGAGGTTTGTCTTGATACTTACTGGGCACCGCCGTGGTGTGCTCATACTACACTTCTTTACATTTTTGTGTACACATCCAGGTATTTGATCGATAGTAGCTGTGCGGGTCATTGCGGTGGAGACTCAAGGTAAACCTGCTACAGCGTTCGCAGGCCTCGGAGTCACCTTCATTTGTACTTATTCCAGTTGTTCCTTTTGTTTCGGAGCAGTGATGTATTTATTTTGTATAACTACTCTTAGAAAAGCTTGTGACTTGTACCACTGATTTTGGGAATTGTAAATTGTTAAGAGTTATTCAGATTAAAGTTAGCAAATATAAATGTTATCGCAGTTTATGTTAGGCTTACCTAGTTTAGAGACTAGGTGCCATCACGACTCCTTCGGAGGGATTTTTGGGTCGTGACACTTGTGTGGGGGACATTCCCCTTAGGATTGATACTGTGATAATTGAAATGCCTGGTACGTGAGGTGACGAGTGCGTACTTATGCTAATTGTTGAAAATCTTGTTTTCACTAAAGTAGCTTTAATTGTGTTTTTTCTTCCTTTCCTGCTTACATTACTTGAAATTCAAGCTTGCTGCTAGCTTAGAGAAGCATGTCTAATTGATTTAATTGCTTTATCTGCTTAACCTGCCTTATTTGTATTATGTGAAGCATGCTAGGTAAGAATTACCTGTTTTACCTTGGTATGAAGTTGAGTTTAATTGAGTATTCTTTGTGTTATTACTGCGAGTTTTACTTTGGGACTACGGGACGGCATCCTGGGAGATCCCCTGTACGCATTTTAGATTTGAACTGATGTGCGGGATACCGAGAGATCCCCCGCACACATATTGAGGATACCAAGAGATCTTCGGGATACCGAGAGATTCCCAGCATGTATATTGAGGATACCAAGAGATCCCTGGCATATATTGGGGATACTAAGAGATCCTCGGGATACCAAGAGATCCCCGATTATTATCCTTGTGAATAGTGGTATTCCTTGTGATTGGTTTTTGTCTCTGTTCAGCTGTTGTTATCCTTATTATCCTGTATTAATTCTTACTGTCAGCTTTCAACTGTACTGTTATACCTTAATCTGTTATACCTTATATTTCATTTAACCTCAGTAGGGCCCTAACCTTCCTCGTCACTACCGATCGAGGTTAGGCTTGACACTTACTGAGTACCGCTGTGGTGTACTCATGCCCTTCCTGCGCATGTTTTTCATGTGCAGATCCAGGTACTACGACTCAGACTTATCCCGCTTGAGGCGAGGCGCTTGTAGAGACTCCGAGGTATATCTGCCGCATCCGCAGACCGAAGAGTCCCCTTCTACTCTTCCCTTAAGTATTAGCCCTTCTGTATTATTTATTTTGTTAGACACTCTGGAGTTAGATACTTGTAGACATTCAAAAGCTTGTGATCATGAGATTCCGGGTTTTGGGAAATGTTATTAGTTTCGAGAGTTGATGTTGTGTATGCCGAGCGACATTTCAAACACTGTTTTATTTCACTATTTTGGTTCCTAATTATTTCTTCCGCAATTTTTGTTTATTTTCCGCATTGTTAGGCTTACCTAGTCGTAGAGACTAGGTGCCGCTATGATGGTTCACGGAGGGCGAACCAGGGTCGTGACAAGTTGGTATCAGAGCACTAGGTTCATAGGAGTCAAGAATCACAAGCTGGTTTATTAGAGTCTCGCGGATCAGTGCGGAGACGTCTGTACTTATCTACGAGAGGCTATGTAACTGCTAGGAAAATTCGACTTCATTTGATTTCCTTGTCGTGCGAGATTTTGATATCACAATTCTAAACTTCTGTCTCTATTCTCTCACAGATGGTGAGGACACGTGCTACCCGAGATAATTAGGCACCCGCGCCCCCTACTAGAGCCGTCAGAGGCCGGGGCCGAGGTAGAGGAAGAGGACGCGCTCGTGGTGCAGCCAGAGCACTCGCGCGAGCTGGCACTGAGGTGCCACTAGCAGTTCCAGCCAGATTCCAGACACCCGATACGTCTGCTACTACTACTCCAGCACTCTAGGAGACTTTGGCACAGTTTATGACTATGTACACCACTCTAGCTCAGGCAGGGTTGCTTCCCCTTGCTGCAGCTACATCCCAGGCCGGGTGAGGAGCACAGACTCCCGCTGCTCGCACTCTTGAGCAGCGAGTGCATGTTGATCAGGTCCCAGAGGTTATTCCCGTACAGCCGGTAGCCCCAGCTCTGCCCGAGGAGAGGGCAGTAGCTTCAGAGGAGGAGCAGAAGAGGCTTGAGAGGTTCAAGAAGTATGAGCCTCCTACATTTCGCGGGCTAGCCTCAGATGATGCCCTTGGATTTCTTGAGGAGTGCTACCATATCCTCCGTACCATGGGTATATCAGGTTTGAGTGGTGTTTCCTTCACTACCTTCCAGCTTAGAGGAGCTTCCTATTAGTGGTGGCGTGCTTATGAGTTAGACAGTCCGGATGAGGCATCTTCCCTGACTTGGGCTCAATTTTCAGATATGTTCACGAGGGAGTATGTCCCTCAAAGTCTCAAGGACGCTTAACGCGCAGAGTTTGAGCGTTTGCGCCGGGGTACTATGACTGTCTCGGAGTATGCTGTCCGTTTCACCGACTTGGCTAGACATGCACCGGCCTTGGTTTCTACGGTTCGCGAAAAGGTTCGCCGGTTTATTGAGGGGCTTATTCCCAGCATCTGGTCTAGCATGGCTCGTGAGTTGGAGATGGATATTTCTTATCAGCAGGTGGTGAGCATTGCTAGGAGGATTGAGGGTATGCATGCTAGAGATAGAGAGGAGAGGGAGGCCAAGAGGTCTCAAGAGTCGGGCCATTATTCTGGTGCCCGTGCCCCAGCTGCAGGTCGTCATGGTAGGGGTTATATGAGTCTCCCGGTTCATTCACCTCTTCCAGCAGCCAGTGGTATTCCAGTTCCTCCCAGACTTTAGAAGCCTTATTATGCACCTCCAGTATCTAGTGTGTCTCCTACACGGGGTGCTTCCAGTGGCCAGTCCAACAGACTTGGCCCGAGTCATTCACAGCTGCCACGTCCTCCCAGAGCTTGTTTTAAGTGTGGTGACACATGCCATGTGGTGAGGGATTGCCCTAGACTTGGGAGGGCTGCACCTCCACAGACTTCTCAGCCACAGCGTGCCCCGCAGAGTTCTCAGGCTATGATCACAACACCAGTTGCTACCCCACCTGCTCAGCCAGCTAGAGGTGGAGGTCGGGGAGGTAGAGGTCGCCCTCGAGGGGGAGGCCAGGCCAGATACTCTGCCCTTCCCGCTAGTACCGAGGTTGTCCCTCCGATTCTGTCATCACAGGTACTATCTTGGTTTGTCACAAAGATGCATCGGTTCTATTCGATAGGCTCCACTTATTCTTATGTGCATTCTTATTTTGCTCTGCATTTGGGTGTATCTCGGGATTCTTTGAGTTCCCCTGTTTATGTTTCTACTCCTATGGGAGATTCTCTTGTTGTAGATCGCGTTTATCGGTCGTGTTTGATTGCTCTTAGTGGTTTTGAGACCAGAGCCGATTTGTTATTGCTCAGCATGGTAGACTTTGATGTTATTCTGGGCATGGACTGGTTGTCGCCCCATTATGCTACTCTTGATTGTCACGCCAAAACCATGACGCTGGCTGTGCCAGGTGTACCGCGTGTTGAGTGGAGGGGTACCTTAGATCATACTTCAAGTAGAGTTATTTCACTCCTTAAGGCTGAGCGTATGGTTGAGAAGGGGTGTGACGCGTATCTAGCTTATGTGAGAGATGTCAGTATTGATACCCCTGCAGTTGATTCAATCTCAATGGTACGATATTTCCTTGATGTGTTTCCAGCTGACCTTCCGAGCATGCCGCCTGATAGAGATATTGATTTTGGCATTGATTTGCTGCCGGGCACTCGACACATTTCTATTCCTCCGTACCGTATGGCTCCTCCTGAGTTGAAGGAGTTGAAGGAGCAGTTACAGGAATTGCTTGATAAGGGTTTCATTCGGCCCAGTGTATCACCTTGGGGTGCTCCTGTCTTATTTGTGAAGAAGAAGGATGGTTCTATGCGTATGTATATTGATTATCGCCAGTTGAACAAGGTTACAGTGAAGAACCATTATCCTTTGCCCCGTATTGATGACCTATTCGACCAGTTACAGGGTGCTTGTATGTTTTCTAAGATTGACTTGCGTTCAGGCTATCATCAGTTGAAGATTCGGGAGCTAGATATCCCGAAGACTGCCTTCAGGACTCGGTATGGTCATTACGAGTTCCTTGTTATGTCATTTGGGCTGACCAATGCCCCAGAAGCCTTTGTGAGCACGTGATTTTTGCCCTAAGCAGTAGTTCCCAAAATTTCAAATAAAGCAATTTTTTCTAGTAATTTGAATTTTGTGGCATTCTTTGGTAATTGTTGCATTTTTATTTGTGCATTTTAATTCATATGAAAATACCAAAAATATGCATTGGCATTTAGGGATTTAATTTCACAATTTTAGTATTAATTAGTTTTAGAATAAACTATAAAGAAAATTGCAAGAAAATAGTTCATCGCATTACTAATTATTGCATTTGTTTTAAATAGAGTTATAAGTAATTCTAGGAGTTAAATAGTGTAATTAGGTATTTACTTGTTTTAGTCATTTTATAAAATCAGAAAAATAAATAAATACAACTGATTTTGCCCAAATTTGGTCTTTCAATGAAGGAACCAATTTTTAAATTTTTCTTTTTTCTTTTTTCCATTTGTACATATATTTTTT
>NW_017675776.1:44885-49188 GCF_001879085.1 Nicotiana attenuata
ATAGATAAAAAAAATCGAAAATTTTTTTTTTACTGTTTCATTGATTTCTCCTTAGATCACCCTCGATTCCAATCCTTAATCCAATTATCTAGCTCATTAAAAATCAGAAGTGATTTGCGCATGAGAGGGGCTTAGTTCTAGTTGATTGTTGATTGCATACTGGTTGTGCTAAGTGCTGAGTTCATTTCTGGCTATTTGGTCCTATTCTGGGGTGGATCTGTGGATTCTGCTTGGTTTTCCAATTTGTCCTGAACTGCTGAACATCTTATGGGCTATTATACTCGTCTATTGCTTGTCGCTGGGTTTTAGCTTATTCCTGAACTGCTGCTGAAATTGTTACTGCTGCTGACTTCCTCCTTTTCTGTTTGATTCAAGTATTCAGGTACACATCTTGTACTCCCCAGGCATCTGAAGTGAAAATGAAGTGCTGATCATGCCTCTTTTATTGAACTCCTCTGTTTTAACTTATGATTGATTAGGACTCTATTGTTGCATGTAATCACTAAGGACTGTATAACTGGACTGAATATCTGGACTGTGTAATGGATTCTAATTCTGATTATGTTAATTCTGATATGATTGGACTGTCTCGATTTCTATTGTTACGTCAGTAGGACTGCCTATTGCAGTTGTTTGTATGAACAAGTGTGGTAGAGTAATGCAACATCATAGCCTGATAAGTTGAAGTTGGAATAGAATAAGGACTTGAACATCTTAAGTTTGATACCTCTGCATTATTAATAATCACTTTAGTCCAATTATCCGTATCTATTTCTGAAATTATTTGCAGCAAGCAGTGGATACAATTGAACAACTTGAAATAGGTTCGTTAGTATTTTGCCGTGTGAACTCGCTTAAGTTCCAGTACTAATAGTTGCTAACAGACATTAGCTTAAATAGTCACCATAAAACATGCATGATATAAATAATGAGTTAAATGAAGTAAGTATAAAACCAGCAAAATAATTGCCTGATTTACTGATGCACTAGTATACATATAAATTGCATTCTAATGTGATCCAGAGCTGCTCGATAAGCTGAACTGGACGGGCCATCTGGGCCTGTTTTCATTAGATAAAGCCTCTGTCCAGTCAGCCTTTCCCGTTATCACAAGTGGCATTAAAATGGCATTGGGCCAAAACTAAAGCCCAATTTTATCCAAAAATTTACTGACCCTTGAACAATAACGCTGAAAGGTAATTTATTGTCGGCAAAGAATATAGAAAGGTTATAGCCACTTTAGGATTCCCTTTAAAATAAATGATAGACGAGACGAGCCTCGCCAAATAAAACACACAAATTGTGGGGCCCTCATTAATTGCTTATATCAAAATATTTAGACTTCGGGATGTGCCATTTAGCGAATTTCATGGCTCCCCACACATTTAATAAACGCGTAGCTACTTTAGGCACGCATTTTAAATAAAATCACCTTCCTAAACACGGGTGCACATTTATGTGACCCAAATCCAAATCTCAACAAAGTCGAAATGTGTTAACAATCACGGGTGCACTGGTGCAACGTGGTTAAAGGCGCATTTCCGCGACGTTGCAATTCGTTTAAAAATCGAATAAATAAAAATGAAAGCGGTTTATTAATAAAAGCACATAAGCTAGAACATATTTCGAAATCAGACAAAATCAAATACAATAGTTGAGCGACCGTGCTAGAACCGCGGAACCCGGGAATGCCTAACACCTTCTCCCGGGTTAACAGAATTCCTTACTCGGATTTCTGGTTCGCTGACTATTAACAGAGTCATAATTTCCTCGGCTCGGGATTCGATAGGTGACTTGGGACACCATTAATTTCCCAAGTGGCGACTCTGAATATTAATAATGAATCCCGTCCCGATTGTCAAAATAACTCCCTTTATTATATCCTCGCGGGTGTAGTAATAAAAAGGAGGTGTGACAGCTCTGGCGACTCTGCTGGGGACAAGAACCCAGAACTTTGGTTCAGGGTTCAGAATTCGAGCTTAGATATATTGTTGTATTTGGCTTTATCTGATTTTTCTACATGTTTCATGCTAAATGTGCAAAATGTTGCTTTTTACTACTTTGATATTATCTGGATTGTATATAAACTGTGGCGAAACCCTTCTCTTCTCACCTTCGGGGATGTGCTCACTGGTGGAGACTCCCTATTCTGTTAGTGTCAATACCCTGAAATAAGAAAGAGGCCGGACAAGTTACTAAGCCGGATGGCCTTTTGGTTCCCGGTACGTAGCCCCCTCCTCGACTCGAGTTGTCCGCTCGGGTACACAGTCTAGAACACATACCCAGGTTCTGAACCTAGAAGAACTTGACTTCACGCCGGATCCCTAGTAGGAACGCTTATCTGCATCACGTGCATTTTGACTTAGGGGACTCAACACAGGGGTTGGGTCCGTCTAGGACAGGTGTACCCGGAATAATGGACCATCCTGATGCATCCTACTTGTGCATTTATCTGTTTTGGACTCGCACGCTGACCGGCTTTGAATATCTGGAAAATTGAAAAAAAAAACAAAAAGGGGAAAAGAGAAAATAGTAGGGTGGAGAGTTAATTACCTATATTAGAAAAACCAATGTCCAAGTAGTGCCGAAATGCTGCCGAATTTTGAGAAAAAAAAAAAAGAAAAGGTCTTTTTAAGTTTGCCAATGGAAAAGAAAAACAAAAAGAGTGTTATTTTCAAATTAGTTTATTTTATTTGCCACTGAAAAGAAAATATAAAAAAAAAGAATCTTGCTTTCAGAAATAGTGTATTTGCCAACAAAAACAAAAGAGTCTTGTTTTCAAAATAGTCAGATTTATTTGCCCGAACTACGCAGGTTTGATTCTCACCGAATGTGAGATACGTAGGCAACCCTCATCGGGTCCAACCACCCTTTTGCAAAAATAGCCAAAACTACCAAAATTTTAATTTTGTCACAAAATAAGTCGGGTGATGCCATTCTTTTTTAAAATAAGCCGAATGTCCCAAAAGGGCGCCGGAAGGCTGTTTTTGCAAGAACAGCCACCCCGAGTCAGTTTCAACGGTTAGCAGGCACAGCCTTGAAATCTTCTCCCCGAAGTGCTGAAAGGCCGTAACTGCAAAACCGGCCGTTTGTTTTAAAGTTGGAAATTTGAACAAAAATAGTGTCATTTGCTTTTCTTTCTTAGGTCAAATAAGTTATTAAATCACCTTAATAAATGTGCAGGATGAGCACAACTCAAAATGAACCCTTTTCAATCATGCATAAAATCCCTTTGGAGTTGCGTCTGTGGTGGAACGATTTGGGCAAAGAAGGGCAAAATGCGGTCAAGAAACATTTGAAAGGGCTTACCGGTTTGCTTGATATTGCGCCTCGGGGAGATATTATTAGAGCACTGGTTACATGTTGGGACCCAGCACATAATGTGTTCCATTTCTCGGATTTTGAGCTTACCCCGACATTAGAGGAAATAGCTGGCTACATTGGAAAGGATGAGGTTCCGTTGAGGCACAAGTACTTGGTTGCTCCCAGAGTCGTAGCTGTACACAAGTTTTTAGATTCCTTGAAAATAGTTAGGGCCGTCCATAACCCAGACTTGGCAAATGGCTTTTGTACTCTAAGCTTCATATATCATCGCTATGGTCATATCGGGGGGTTCAACAACCCAGAAAGTAAGATATGCAGCAAAGGAAACCGCCAGAAGTGGGAGGAGCATCGATGTTTCGCTTTTATGGTGGCTTTCTTGGGGGTTTTAATATTTCCAAGGAAGGATGGGAACATTGACATAAAAATAGCTGGGATTGTCAGTACATTAATCACTCAAGCTAAAAGTACACTTGCACCTATGATATTGGCAGACATCTTCCGTGCTCTTACAGCTTGTAAAGCTGGGGAAACTTTCTTCGAGGGGTGCAACTTATTGTTGCAAATGTGGATGATTGAGCATCTGTATCATCGCCCTCAGTTTTTGAGATATGGGTCTCCAGAAAAGACGTGCATAGAAGAATTTAACACAAGAACTAAAGGGGTCAACTTGCCAGAAGGGGTCACGGGTTGGACAACATATTTTCGGTCCCTCACTACTAGCCAAATAGAGTGGACACTGGGATGGTTACCTGTTGATGAAGTCGTATATATGCCGGCAGCCCGACCACATTTTCTTCTGATGGGGCTTAGAAGCATTCAGCCTTACGCACCGTATCGAGTGTTGAGGCAACTGGGGAGATGCCAGATAGTACCCAAGGACGATGATCTTAGTTTGCAAGTGGTTGAGATTGGCCCTGATGGCCAGTTTCCTGAAGCAGTGGTCCGCCAAGTCTGGAACGATGTCATATTGGCGGCAACG
>NW_017675776.1:50750-60101 GCF_001879085.1 Nicotiana attenuata
TCCAAAGACAAGTCGAAAAATGGCCAATCAAGATATAAAAGCAAGCATCGTTGACCCATCCAGAGAGGAGGAGGCAATGGATGTGAATACAATGAGAGAGGAGATGTATAAGTTAAAAGCAGCAGATGGCCGAAATGTACCAGGCTTGGTCCGAAGGGACATCCCCCACCAGCCTATCCTGCCAATCCCAATTACCTCCCACCAAGCCAACCCCAAGATCCTCCCACAGCGAACTCATATCCCGCTCTCCCTACTCACCAGCAATATTACGGAACCACTTCTCAGACACCACCACTACCACCCTCCAAGCCAATTCCAGGTCCCCCACCACCAATCGCCCCAGTATTCGTGGCTCCTCCACCCACCGCATTACACAGACCCTCAAGCGAACCTCTGTTCCAAACCCAGGAAAATCACTATTACCCACTCGAACCCACCTTCAAACCCCCAGAACCGTACTCTTACACTCCCCATTTTAACCTCTCAGCTGAAGAAGAGAAACCTCCCAAAAACCCGTAACAAGAGGAGATGATACGAAAGGTCAAAAGTTTAGACAATCCTTCAGATTTATGCAAGGTCTCGGGGGTCAAGTAAGTGTGGCCTACAAGAACTTGTGCTTATTTCCTGACGTCCAATTGCCAGTGGGATTCAAACTACCCAAGTTCGACTTATACGACGGCCATGGTGATCCGGTGGCTCACCTGAGGGNAACAGAAAATATAGCCAGAAGGGCTATTTCACTAGCAGCATCCAAAATGCCTATACGAACTCAATTCATTATTTCGTAATGTAATAGAAAAAAATGTAGAAAGGGCTCTTAGATATGAAACAAAACCGCTATGTTTCGTTTTTTTTTTGGACTAAAAATATTTCGTTTTTTTTCTTCGCCCTTTGCATTCAAAGAACGGATTAAAAAAATGATTCAACCTCAGACCCATTTAAATATGTTGTTACCAATTCAAGTATTTTAATTGTTCAGATTCCTTTACCGATGTGATCCTTTATGAAGGAACCCCATCATGTTTTCAATACTTTGCCGAATTTATATACATATTTTTCAATACTTCAAATTTCAATAATTGTTTCATCTTCAATTCATTTAGTTACTCAATTAAGTTTCCTTAAACCGTCTGAGGTTGTATTTTACTTTAAAATGGAATTTCTACTAAGATAAGTTATTAAATTTCTTGTTAAAGGTAATATTTCATTCGATGTTGTACTTTAATTGAAAATGGTACTTTTTTTATTTAAATGATTTCTAAAAATAACTTCATCTTTTCTTGCTGAGTTCCTATTTGGTTTAGAAGCTGTACTCTACTTAGGTTATGTAAATCAGACTCGTTGAACATCTTAATTGTATTGGTTACAAACCCTATGAACCGAGTAANTTCAGTAGTGAAGTCAATTGATCTCAAACCTTTTCTTCGGTTACCCCATTTGGCTCTCATGCTTGGAGGGAAGAGTTTGGATAAAAGCCACTCCCCGTTGTCACAATGATCTTTCTCTTGCACCGACTCCATTGGATAGTTGTGAATCCCAAGAGTGTCATTTATCTGCTCTATCCCAAACCGTACCAATTTTCCTCTGATGACGATCTGTGGGTTGGAAAAATCTGTGCGCTTAAGGTTAGCATAGAATTTGCGAACCCACTCCTCATTAGCTTTGCATGGAGTGGGAGCGAAGCATGACCATTCGGATGTGTGGAGACGAGCATAGAAATCTGGGAGCTTCTCGGCCAATTTTTCTTCGTTGATCCCCTTTTAAAGCACTATCCTTTTGTTGATGAGGTCGTTCAAATATCTACGCTCGCAGTCAGCTGACATGAAGCGTGATTCATCATGCGGTTCCTCAACCTCTTCTTTAATTTCATGTTGTTGTGGGGCATTTTTGCTCATGTTTGGGTCCATTTTCAATCAAACTACCTTCACAAAATCAAAACAAAGTCAGTCGGGCAATAGAATCATGTAAAGAAATTCAAAACACTGGAATTAGGCCAAAAAATCAGGTTGAACGGGCCCGGGAAGGCACTGTTGCAAAGCTGCTGGAATATTGCAATCTTCCAGTTTTCGCATCTGCGGAACACTAGCCGCAGGAGCGGCTCCGCTTCTGCAGAATTTCAACCGCATCTGCGGTTTTGCTCAACTTTCCAAAAATCGCACCTGCGGAACAGTGGACGCAGGTGCGAAACCGCATCTGCGAAACACTGACCGCATCTGCAGTATGCGTCAAGTTATTCAACTGCCCAGATTTTTTTTTTCAATTTTTGATTCTCAAACCCAATTTTGCCACTTAATTTATACTCAAGACTTCTAAATTAGTGCAGTACATGAAATTTTGATTCTAATGAGACCGACTTTGTGGTATTTATCAAGAGATTTTCTTTTAAGCAATTTGTCGAACATCTTGCAAGAACTTTAAAATGGCCTCTTATTTACACAATTTGGGTACTCAGATTTCCCACAAATGTGATCCAACACTAGCAGCACACAAAAATGCACTCTCAACCAATTTTCCTCACCCTATTTTCACAAATCAGAGGGGAATGGGGAACATAGCCATGGCAGGCCTTAAGCACAGAAGAGGGAGAGAGGAGAAGAGAGGAGTAGATGAGAACTAAGAGAAAATACCTGAGTATCGTGTGAGTGCAGTAGACTTCACAGGCAATGGAGGTATTGGAGTGTGTTAGAGATGGAGGAGTTTAGGGCTGGGAGGAGCAATATGCAGAATATACCTGTGAAGGAATGAGAATGAGACTTCTATTTTTTTAATTAAAGACCTGCTCGATTTCCGCATCTGCGGTATTTCACCGCTTCTGCGGTGCCGCTTATGCGGCTAGCTGGCCGCTTCTGCAATATTGTCCACTTCTGCGCTTGTGAACTCGCTTCTATGTGACCGCTTCTGCGGTCAAAGATCCGCAGATGCGGTTACACCAGAAGATTGATGCACAGATCCTGCAGCTACTGGTTTTGTCCCTCCGGACCACTCCGACCTGCTCAAATCAACTCCAAAAAATCTAAAACTTGGCATATTAGTTACAAATAGTATTCTAAGCTATTCTAAAAAAAGAAAATTTTAAAAATGACTAAAAATTTTTAAAAAAGATGGGTTGCCTCCCACCTAGCGCCGCATTTAACGTCGTGGCATGACTCAAGTTAACTTTACCACTTTTCTCGCCCACTTGATGATATGAACTGGGCACCTAGCTTGGAATCAAGCTTGTGACCACGAGCGATGGGGGGTGGTAAGTCGATGATCAAGCCAAGACTTAATTTCTTCATTTTGCACTTCTTGGCTTTCATGTGAGGGATGTCATTTTGCCTTATTGTTCCCTCAAATTGTAAGATGTATGGTTGTTGCCTTTCCTCCTCGCAATCCCTCATTGACTCGTGTAGTTCAATTCCCGTATCACCATACAATTCCAATGTTGAAAAATGCTTGGAATGTGACTTCAAACCTCCAACTTGCAATTTTTCTCGGATGTTGACATCCTCTTCTTCCCCCGCACTAGAGTCAATCTCAACCAAATTTTCATTTACAACGGTTGACTCTAATTACATATTTTTTTTGGCATCATTAACACTCATGGAGTCGGTTGGCGGATGTTCAATTCTTGATTCCTCAAAGTAAAGCTCACTCTCTTCCTCGAAGTTGGACTCTCCTTAACTTCCTTCCACACTCTCAAGTTGGTGGGCATAGTGAGGCTCAACCAGTATTTTCATTTGTTCCTCCAAAGTGCAGATATGTTCATCATTGTAAGCTAAGCCTTGTTTCAAGTCCTCGAGTGCAAAGTTGTGCTTTTCCTCATTTGGAAGAATGGTCTCCAATATGAACATCATCTTCTCATTTTGAGCATTTGAGAGTTCTTCTTGGTTTTGATCAAGCGCCAAGGAAGGATTTTCGGCTTCCACATCTAAGGAAAATTCTTGGCTCTCATTAACTTCCGAGGCTTTGTGTACCTCTAAAGCTTCAAGCATTTTTCCCATTTGTGAGTGCAACCTTGCAAGTGCCAAGTCATTTTGGAGACTATTTTCCAAAAGCTCCTCCAAGGCACTTTGTTCTTTGTTTCCTCCTTCAATTAGGCACTCCAACATGAGCTTGAACTCTCCATTTTGGCCATGCTCAACTTCTTCCACTTCCATAGCCCTATTATTTTCATCACAAAAAGTAGAATCATCATAGCGGGGGCTTGGGGAAGGGAAGGACAAATAAGCACAATCATCCCAATGACCATTTTGAAAACCACACTTATCACAAATACTCCACTCATGGGTTTGAGATTGTGCGCACAATCCACCCCCAGGAGAATTTAAACAATTTTGCCACGAGTGTGGTCCTCCACAATAAGGACAAGGGTCATCAAAGTATGCACAACTACCATCCGACCGCTTTACATTATATGATGCCATTTTTCAAAAATAAGAAAATAAACAAGAAACAAACAAGAAAAATAAACCAAGGTAAGAAAAATAATTACACAAATATTCACAAGTTTGGACCAAAGCACTTACGCTTATTTCTCAAGCATTCTAAATTACACCAAATTGTTCCCCGGCAACGGCGCCAATTTTGATGACGTCCAAATCCACTACTAAAAAGTAAATGGACACGGTCGCATGCAATATAATTTACCCAACTATGAGTCGGGGTCGAATCCCGCATAGAATAATATGTAGGCGATTAGGAATGTAAGAAAATTATCACTTATCGCGCAATGCCAAACACTAAGAATTTGGTTTTAAAAGTGTTTATACCTAAATGCGAAAATGTAAACTAACCTAGAAAGTAAGTAAAAATGATCAATGGCTACAAGTATGGTTGCATCGGGAAATACACTCAAGTAACGATCCAATGTATTTCATGATTTTACAAATTTGAGCGAGTTTATGTTAATTAACCACAGGTAATAATTCTTAATTAGCTTCTTCCGAAGATTAAAAAGACTTCCTAATTGAATTATCCCTAAAACAATTAAGAGATTAAGCACTCCCGAATATGGCTACAAGTAGTTCAATCCTATCCCTAGGTGGAATCTATAAAATGAGGGTTAACGCCTCAAGTTCTTGTTAATTAATCTTTCCCAACCCCAAATTATCTTTTCCAAAATTAATTCGGAGTTAATGGGCGAGTCCTAGGGTTAGCTAATCCCTTTGGCAACATTAAAGAACAAGAATAATTAAAGTAACAATAACTCACTTCATCAAAGGATAAAAATCATTCAATACATATGCACAACAAGTTATTTAATCCACACTTTAAACAAGAATATTTCCATAAACAAGGTTCAAGTGTTGGATAAAATACTACACACTTAGATATACAATACAAAGCAAGGACATGAAGAAATAAACATAAATGGGTAATAAATCCTTAACCACAAGCTTCAAATCTTCAAGACCCAAGTGTGTGTGTGCAAAACCCTAGCTTCCACCTTGTTCTCTCTAAGTCTAAGAACTCAAAAATATGCTAAAGATGTTCAGATGTGGCCATAGATACTGCTAGGTCAAGTATTTGTGGGTTTTGGGAATGAGAAAATGTGAAATGCCTAATTTGCCCAGGTCTGATGCCCGTTTACTGCACCTGAGGAAGAATCATCGTAGGTGCGGCTCCACAGATGCGGAGATCCCAACGCAGAAGCGATTTACCAGCTGAAACTCTGTTACTGCAGATGTAGTTCACCAGGCGCAGATGCGCCACTGCAGAAGCGGTAATCCAACCGCAGATGCGGTTCCTTGCAATCTCAAACAACTTAGCAGATACGGAACTATTCACGCAGAAGCGGGGTCGCTTCTGCGACCTTCCTTCCGCAGATGCGGAATCACTGGGGAGTTTTTTTTTTTGCATGTTTTCACCCTTTTTTGCTCAATTCCACTCCAATTGAATTCAAATCACTTCAAGGCATCATTTACCTGTAAATCTAACAATACACACCATAAACGACCTCATATGATAGTTAAAGGACATAAAAGCTAAGGAAAAGAGACTAGATTGAGTGGTAAAATCACCACTCATCACCTATATGGGTGTTTCAGCAGAATAATAGGGTGTGAATGATATATTAGCCATTTGGTTTGTGTAGTTGAGTTGGGTATGGAAATTTCGGTATTCCTGAGGTTTGGGGCTAGATGCCCTCATGGATGTACTATTTCCTGTTTGTGGATCTTGAAGAAATGTTGAGAATGCGATAATTAGTAGCATGTATTATCGATAAGTTGTTGTGGATCTTTTTGAAGCATACTTACCAATTTGGAAATAATCAAGATTTTTGTTGGGGGCTATTTGAAAGCTCAAGGAGAATATGTATCTTGTATCAGATCAAGTTTGAGCGCTTATGTGAGATTGTCATTATGGTTATGTTACCCGGCAGGATGGATATTCTTTGTGCCCCTAGCATATGTTATGTGCTACTCTTTTATGTTGTGTTAGGCGGTGAGGTTGTATGATTATTCCCCACGCATGTTGTAATTCTGTTCAGGCCTTATGGCAATGCGGGCAAGATAGCCCTCGTGTTGTTGATTTGTTCATTGCACCTTAGTTGTGCTTATTTCTTTCATGTTCTAGCACTTCTATTCATTGTTCCCACAGTTTTACTTGTGCACTTTGTTGTGCCTGATATCAATATTTATGTGATCAGTGGACCCGAGCATCTTGGCTTGATGAGTATTTTGGAGTGGGCTGCGCGCCGCAGCGGATGTTGTATGAGATACCCTTTCATTGTGTTTATTTAGGGTTCTGCTTTACCTCTGTGGAACAATTTGATGAAAACTATATTTTTGTTGTTGCACATGTTGCACTTGTTAGGAAATTTTTCTACTTTGCTTTTCCTTATTTATGTTACGTAATTGAGTTATTGCTGGTTTAGTGTACGAGCTGTGTAGTGTGAGAATTTGTGTGTTTCCATGATGAGTCATCAGTTGGGCTGCTTGTATTGGTCGAGATGAAGTTCTTAGTCCTGAGATTTGTATTATGGTATTGGGGGTGATGAGTGCTTGGATGTATGTGGTTGTTTCTGCTAAGATTTGGGTAATGGCCCTTGGCGGGCGAGAGAGTTTCTTGACTTGTTGTCTTCATGGGCGGCTATGACTTCCCGCATGTTTCTTTATCAGGAGCAGCAAGGTGGAGGTTCGGAACAAGGTTATATTCGATGTGAGGTGTATTGCCGACATCTAGGAGGTTATTTGAGAAGCTATGGTGGTCAGAGGTTATTGTTTCGGGCATTTGAGTTGTGTGGGGCAGCATGTGATTATATTTTTGATTAGAATTTTGGTTCGATTCAGCTTGTTAAGGTTTATGCAGTGTGATGGCGTGGAATTCAGATCCTGTGATGAATTTCAGATATTGAGGTTTGGGTTCTATTCTAAGGTTATGGGCTAAGGAGGGGGTGAGATCTTCAGTTAAGTTGCATTGTCAGCTCTGCTTAGGTTGGGTGATGGGGTATCACCCTCGGGTGTATGTGTCATGAGCTCATGTATTGGTTCGATGGCTTTGGAACGACTCCGGGCACGTTCGAGGATGAACGTATGTTTAAGTGGAGGAGGATGTAACGACCCGACTGGTCATTTTGAGCAATTGCGCCCAACTCGGCAGCTTGAGGTCTCGAGTAGCTTCATATTATGTGAATCGACTTGCGTGCGCAGTCCAGGCATGAAACCGGAAAGCTTTTATGTGAAAATATGAAAAATACAGTAATTTTTAGAGTTAAAATTTGGTTTTTAGTTAACTTTGGTCAATATTTTTGGTAAACGGACCCGGTTCTGTATTTCGACGATCCCGGTAGGTCCGCGGTAAAATATGGGACTTGGGCGTATGCCCGGAATTGAATTCCGAGGTCCCTAGTCTTAGAAAATAATTTTTGAAGAAAATTGTTGTGCTAGTTTTTAAAGGAAATAAAAAAATGAATTAATGTTTGAACTCATTGGTATCGGGCCCGTATTTTGGTTCCGGAGCCCGGTACAAGTTTGTTATGATATTTAAGTCCTATCTGTAAAATTTGGTGAAGACCGGAATTTATTTGACGTGATTTGGACGTCCGGTTGAAAAGTTAGAAAATCATGAGTTTTGAGGTTAAATTCATAGGTTTTGATGTTATTTTGATGATTTGATTGTACGAGCAAGTCCGTATGATGTTTTTAGACTTGCGTGCATGTTTGGTCGGAGCCCCGAGAGCTTTGTGAGTTTCGGATAGGTTTTTCGTTTCTTCAAGCAAAAATAATACCATATTGAACAAATGAGATCCAAATTCAGTTTTATTTGAACCATTAGATCCGTATCGAAATTACGGAGCCATAGGAAAAAGAATCATCGAATTTGGACATCGTAAATGCGAACATTTTATCACATTTGCGATGCCCAGTTCGCAAATGCGAGATTTTTGTCGCAAATGCGACTTTTGCCAGCCCTGCGTTGTTCGAAATTGCGAGGGGTTCGCAAATGCGAATCCTGGGTCGCAAATGCGACATCTGAGATCTGTTAAGTGAGGTTTTTTAGGAGATTTTCACCCATTTTTCAATTTTCTCAAGCCCTAAACCTCCATGGGCGATTTTTCAAGGACCCAAACTTCTCCAAATCATTGGGTATGTGTCTCTAATCAATTTCCAACAATATTTTGTGATTATATCTTAGATTTAACATCAAATTCATGAGAATCTAAAGGAAAATTTGGGAAAAATTGTAAAATCCTTCAAAAATGTAAAATGATGATTTGAATGACAAAATGGTATCGGAATTAGATAATTTATGTATGGGTGAACTCGTAGCGGAATGGGTGTTCGATTTTTGTAAATTTTTTCGGGTTCCGAGGTGCGGGCCCGGGGAGTTGACTTTTTGCAAATTGTATAGGAATCATAGTTTTATCAATTGAAATTATTTTCTCTTGCATTGTTTGATGTATTCAAGTCGTTTTTGGCTAGATTGAACCGAGCGTTGATGAATTGGTAAAGGAAAAGCTAAATTGAGTATTGAATTAGCCGGATTAAGGTAAGTATCTTGCCTAACCTTGTGTGGGGGACTTCCCCTTAGGATTTGAGTCTTCTATGCTAACCGTAGTCCGTGTATGCGAGGTGACGAGTGAGTGCTCGGACTTATTTGCGGGAAATTTTCTATAGGGTTCTTAGGTCCTTATGTGGAAAGTATCCTATTATGATTGGGTTTCCTAGTTGCTTAAATTACCTCTATATGCTCTATATGACGTTGTTAGCTTTCTTTTAATTCTCACGTGTTACATTGACCCTTAATTGTCTTAATTGAAGTGATTGCCTTCCTTATTGTTTTGATAATTCTTGATTGTGAGTTCCTCTATGACTTCGTGCGAATATGTTACATGTCCAATTGTTGTGGTTACCGATGTAGTTATCA
>NW_017675777.1:0-16427 GCF_001879085.1 Nicotiana attenuata
AATATCTCTCTTCACCCTCCGCCACCAATAGTGCTGTCTAAGATCCTGATACATCTTTGCGGCACCCGGATAAATGGAATACCGCGAGCTATGGGCCTCCTCCAATATCAACTCCCGAAGCCCATCCACGTTGGGCACGCAAATCCGGCCCTGCATACTCAACCCACCATCATCTCCAATGGTCACATCCCTGGCATCATCATGCTGAACCCTGTCCTTAAGGACAAGCAAATGCGGATCATCATACTGACACTCCCTGATGCGGTCATACAAGGAAGACCGAGAAACCACACAAGCCAACACCCGACTGGGCTCTGAAATATCTAGTCTCACAAATCGATTGGCCAAGGCCTGAACCTCAACTGCAAATGGCCTCTCCTCAACTGGAATGTATGCTAAACTCCCCATACTCACCGACTTCCGGCTTAAAGCATCGGCCACTACGTTGGCCTTCCCCGGGTGATACAGAATAGTAATGTCATAATCCTTAAGTAACTCTAACCATCTACGCTACCTCAAATTAAGATCCTTTTGCTTGAACAAATGCTGAAGACTGCGATGATCAGTGAATACCTCATAGGATACGCCATACAAATAATGCCTCCAAATCTTCAATGCATGAACTATAGCAGCTAGCTCCAAATCATGGACGGGGTAGTTCTGCTCATGGGGCTTCAACTGACGAGAAGCATAAGTAATAACTCTACCCTCGTGCATCAAAACACAACCTATCCCAACTCTGGAAGCATCGCAATATACCGTATATGAACCTGAAGCTGATGGCAAAACCAATACTAGAACTGTGGTCAAAGCCGTCTTGAGCTTCTGAAAGCTCTCCTCACACTCGTCCGACCATGCAAATGAGACGCCCTTCTGAGTCAACTTGGTCAAGGGCGATCCAATAGAGGAAAAACCCTGAACAAACCGGCGATAATAGCCTGCCAACCCAAGGAAACTATGAATCTCTGTGGCTGAGGACGGTCTAGGCCAACTCTGCACCGCCTCTATCTTCTTCAGATCAACCTGAATTCCCTCGCTGGACACCACGTGTCCCAAGAAAGCCACTGAACCGAGCCAGAACTCACACTTGGAGAACTTTGCATAAAGCCTCTCCTCCCTTAATCTCTGCAACACAACTCGCAAATGCTGCGCGTGCTCCTCCTGACTATATGAGTATACCAGGATATCATCAATGAACACTATGACAAATGAATCCAGATAAGGCCGGAATACACTATTCATCAGATGCATGAACGCTGCTGGGCATTGGTCAGCCCGAAATACATGACAAGAAATTCATAGTGACCATATCTAGTCCTGAAAGCAGTCTTATGAATATCTGAATCCCTGATCTTCAGCTGGTGATAACCCGAACGAAGATTAATCTTGGAGAACACCCTCGCTCCCTGAAGCTGGTCAAACAAATCATCAATGCGAGGTAGGGGATACTTGTTCTTGATTGTTACCTTGTTCAATTTCCTATAATCGATGCACATTCTCATTGTGCCATCCTTCTTCTTCACAAACAGAACTGGTGCACCCCAAGATGACACGCTAGGCCGAATGAACCCCTTATCCAGGAGCTCCTGAAGCTGCTCCTTCAATTCTTTCAACTCCGCTGGTGCCATACGATATGGCGGAATAGAGATGGGCTGAGTGCCCGGCACCAGGTCAATACAGAAATCAATATCCCTGTCCGGCGGCATGCCCGGCAGGTCTGGGGAAACACATCGGGAAAATCTCTCACAACTGGGACATAATCAATGCTAGGAGTCTTAGATCCCACATCTCTCACAAACGCCAAATAGGAAAGACAACCCTTCCCAACCATACGCTGGGCCTTCAAGAAAGAAATAACTCTACTAGGGATATAATCAGTCACACCACGCTACTCGATCAACGGTACACCCGGCATAGCCAAAGTGATTGTCTTAGCATGACAGTCCAGGATAGCATGACACGGAGATAACCAGTCCATGCCCGGGATAACGTCAAAGTCTAACATGCTCAATAGCAATAAATCAACTCGGGTCTCCAGACCCCCAATAGTCACCAAACATGACTGGAATACGTGGTCTACAACAATAGTGTCGCCCACCGGGGTAGATACATGAACAAGTAAGGCAAGATACCCTCGGGATGTACCCAAATGATGAGCAAAATATGAAGACACATATGAATAGGTAGAACCGGGATCAAACAATACTAAGACGTCTCTGTGACAGACTGAAACAATACCTGTAATGACAGCATCTTAAGCAATGGCATCTATCCTGCCCGGCATAGCGTAGAAACGAGCCTGGCCACCGCCTGATCGATCTCCACCTCTAGGACGACCCCTGGCTGCCTGATCTCCACCCTTAGCTGATTGGGCGGGTGATGAAGTAACTGGAGCAGAAGTCAAGGGCTAACCCCTCTGCTGATGCTGTCTGCTACGAAGGCGAGGGCACTGCCTCCTCATGTGACCAAACTCTCCGCACTCATAACAGCTGCCCGGTACTGGAGATGGGGACTGGCGGGAATCCCTCGCACCGGAGTGACTAGCAGATGCACTCGGTGCGGAAGAACCCTGAATTGATAGGGCATGAGATGAACTCTGAGCTGGGAGGGCGCTGAGTGAAGTCTGACCCTGCTGGGGCCCATGATGACCATGACCTGAAGATCCCCCACGATACTCTGGACGAGCTGACTGAGCAGGCCTGAAAGAGCGACCTCTACCCTGTTGGAACTGGCCCCTCGAAGGAGCACCACTGTAACTGCCCGATCCACAAGGCCTCTTAGCCTCCCCCTCCTCTCGCTCTCTACGGCGAACTGACTCGATATCACGAGCGATATCCACCACCTCCTCAAACGTAGCACCCAGTACTCTCTCTAGTCATCAGAATACGGAGATGGTAGTTAAGGCCATCCACAAATCTCCTAATCCTCTCACGATCTGACGGAACCATCCAAGTAGCATGACGAGCCAGCTGGGAAAACCTCATCTCGTACTGAGTCACTGTCATATCTCCCTGTGTCAACCACTCAAACTGCCTACGCAGCTCCTCCCTGCGGGACTGAGGTACATACTTCTCCAGAAAAAGAGCGGAGAACTGCTGCCAAGTCAGAGGTGCTGCACCGGCAGGCCTACGCCTCTCAAAGTCCTCCCACCAAGTAAGAGCAGCCCCCGTGAACTGAAAAGTAGTAAATGCCACACCACTCGACTCAAGGATCCCTGCCGTATGGAGCATACACTGACATCTGTCAAGAAAACCCTGGGCATCCTCGCCCTCAGCACTACCGAATGTCGGAGGCTGGAGTCTACCAAACCACTCAAGACGACGCTGCTCATCATCTGGCATAGCTGGAACCACGAAGCCCTGAGCTGGTGCAACCTGTTGAGCTGGAGGTGCCTCTGGTGTCTGTAGTCCCTGCACTCCCTGCGCAGGTGCACGGGGGTCTGATTGCCTCCCCCGGTCTGTGAAGTAGCTGCTGCTGCGGTGGTGGCTGAAACTGCCTGAGCCAGGCCAGTACAGACCGTTAATATGTGCGCCAAGGTCTCCTGAAGGCCCGGAATCACAATAGGCACGGCTGGTGCCTCAGCAGGTGCTGCTGGAGTATCCACAGCCGGAGCATGATCCTGAGCTGGGCAACTAACGGGTCAGCAGGTGCTGCCCCGGCTGCTCTGCCTCTGCCACGACCATGACCACGGCCTCTAGCGGCCTCAGTAGGTGGCACTGGTGGTCTTCCGCCACATCCGGTAGCTCGTGTCCTCACCATCTGTGAGAGAATAGAATAGTAGAAGTTTAGTTTTCAGTTCAACAAAGCCGCACGACAAGAGTTTCAAGAATGTGAAGTTTTCCTAAAGGTTCTGCAGCCTCCCGAGGATAAGTACAGACATCTCCGTACCGATCCACGAGACTCTACTAAACCGGCTCATGACTCGCGAGACCCAGTAACCTAGGCTCTGATACCAACTTGTCACGACCCCAACCCCGGTCGTGATGGCGCCCAACACATTGCTAGGCAAGCCCGACCGATTACATAACCTTGACCATTTATACTATTTATGAATTTATTTAACACAGGTAAATTACTATGTCGTAATACTGAATATCTGAAATAAAGTGCAAACATGCAGAAATTCCCAAGTATAAATACTGCTACACAGCCCGAGAATCCGGTGTCACAAGTCTGAGCCTCTAACAAACGAGTGTCAACCTACTACATAATAGTCTAAAGAAATGCGGAATAAAATAAATAGGATAGATGGGAAGATCAGGACTGCGGACGTCATGCAGCTACCTTGATGCTTCCGGATACGATGCTCGACAGAGGAACTCACTCAGCCTCAGTGGGTGCACCTGAATCTGCATACGAGGTGCAGGGAGTAAAGTGAGTACTTCCAACTTAGTGAGTAATAAACATAAATAAAGACTGAGAATAAGAGATCCTGAATAGGCACACAGTAATTCTATAAATACAACAACTTGAACCCAGCAGCATGAAATCCTGCAAAATAGTGAAAAACAATTATAGAAATATCACAGCAAATAAGAAAATAAATGTCAATTAATAATATGCAATGCAACACATAGACCGGTACTCTCCAGTACCCGCTGCGGCGTGCAGCCCGCTCCATTTATTTATCGTCGACGACGCTCGCTGGGGGTGTGCAGAGTCCGGGAGGGGCCCCTTACGGCCCATGCGCAATAATAAGCCATCTCGTGGCATCAACTAGGCCCTCGGCATCATATCAATATCAATATCATACCACTGCGGCGTGCAGTCCGATCCCATGCTCAGTCCAAAAATCACATAACCCTCTCGGGCAAACCAAAATATAGAAATATTCAGCCCAAACTTCAGTTAAAAAAATAATAGTTAAGTTTCAAGTTAAGAAAATGGGGCTGAGTTTGCAAAACAGTATTAAATACCAGGACTGAGTTCCATGATATGCAAAAAAATGGTAAGAAACCAGTAATAATAATCCCTGAAGGATTTAATCAATTGGCATGAAGCCCAAACATAGCAAAGAGCTCAGTTAAAATTGATAGTAAATAAATTTCAGTCAAATACGCAGTATATTAATCTACCGAGACGGACCAAGTCGCAATCCCCAATGGTGCTCTACCCCACGCTCGCTACCCGGCGTGCAAGTCACCTCAATATAGCACTACGATGTGCAAACACGGGGTTTCAAACCCTCATAACAACATTTACATCTATTACTCACCTCAAGCCGGCCAAAGTCCTAGCTCGCTATGCCCTTGCCTTTCGAATTGACCTCCTCGTGTACTGAATCTGATCATAACCACAACGAATACATCACAATATGCTAATGGGACAATACCCAATCGAAAAAAATCGAAAAATAGCTAAAATCTCGAAATTAGCAAAACCCGAGCCACGGGCCCACTTCTCAAAAATTGGAAAATTTACCATCAACGGATTCCTTATCTCGCCACGAGTCTATACATATGAAGAACACCAAAATCGGAGTCCAAGTGACCCCTCAAATCCCCATTTTAGCTCTCTTAAGTTCCAAGCCCTAACCACCATTTTTGACCTTTGATTCCTTAATTTTTCAGTCTTAATTCATGTATTTGTACCATAAAATCGTGTTTTAGACTCAGAAATTCTTACCTCAATGAAGTCCCTTGATTTCTCTCTTCCAACTCGCCCAAATTCTCCAAGTCCGAAGTGAAAATTATGAACCCTTATGAAATTTCGCGAAGATGAAATAAAACTTCACTGACCAGTTATTTCCGCATCTGCGGCTCCTTAGTCGCCTCTGCGACTTCCGCTTCTGTGGTAGTTGCACCGCTTCTGCGGATATTTTCCGCTTCTGCGGTCTGAAACACGCACCTGCGGCTTCCGCTTCTGCGGACTAAGCTCCGCATTTGCGGATCACATTAAATCTCCAAAACCCGTATCTGCGGTCATGATGTCGCATCTGCGACTCAGCAGATGCGGTCACCCAATCCGCACCTGCGGTCTTCCCGCTTCTGCGACTCTGCACCCGCTCCTACGGTACCGCTTCTGCGGTCCCATTTCCGCAGGAGCGGAAATACCAGAAGCAGCAACAAATTCTTAAGTTTTACAAGCCAAAACTTCCCGTTAGCCATTCGAAATCACCCCGAGGCCCCCGGGACCTCAACCAAAAACACAAACATGATCCAACACCTTATTCAAACTTGCTCGAATCATCAAAACACCACAAATAACACCTAAACCATCAAATTACATCAAATTCAAGCCTAAGTTCATCCAAATCTTCCGAAACTTGCATTGGATCAAAAACCTACCCAAATCACCTCCGAATGACCTGAAATTTCGCACACACATCCCAAATCACATAACGAAGCTACATCAACTCTTGGAATTCCATTCCGACCCTCAGATCAAAATCTTACCTATCGACCGGAATTCACCAAAATACTAACTTCGCCAATTCAAGCCTAATTCTACACCGGACCTCTAAAATCAATTCCGATCACACTCCTAAGTCACAAATCATCTCTCGAAGCTGATTGAATCATCAAAATTCATATCCGAGCCCTCTAACACATAAGTCAACATCCGGTTGACTTTTCCAAAACTAACCTTCCTTAAAGAGACTAAGTGTCTCATTTCCTTCTAGAACCACTCCAAATGAACTTGTTCACACCCAACACTGATAATGAAGCATAAAGAAATAGAAAATGGGGAAAACGGGGCGGTAACTCACGTGACGACGGGTTGGGTCGTCACATTCGTCTTATGTATTGCAGCCTCGTTCCCCTGTTTATTACTTATTCCATGTTCACTTGTGATTACGTGACTCGCCGAGGCGGTTAGTTTGGCTCCGGGGATGTTTCGGAGTGAATTGGGTCACTTAGTCCCAAGGTTGGAAGCTTAAGTTGAAAGACTTGACCGAATGTTGACTCTTTTGTAAAAGACTCTGGATGGAGTTTTGATAGTTCTGATATATTCGTATGGTAATTTTGGACGTAGGCGTATGCCTGAATTTGGATTTGGAGGTCTGTAGGTCGTTTTAGCTTTAATTGGCGAAAGTTGGAAAGCTGAGGTTTATAAGGTTGAGAATTTTGACCAAGAGTTGACTTTGTTGATACTGGGCTTGGATTTTAGTTCCGTAAGTTGGATAGGTCCGTTGTGTCATTTACGACGTGTGCAACATTTGAGGTCAATCAAAGTTGGTTTGGTATGTTTTGGCATTAGTTTTAGAAGTTGGAAGTTCAATAGTTCATTAGGCTTGAATTGGGGTACAATTCGTGATTTCAATGTTGTTTGATGTGATATGAGGCTTCGACTAAGTTCAAACCGTATTTTAGGACTTGTTAGTATGTTTGGATGGGGTCCTTGGAGCCTCGGGTGTGATTCGTATCAAGTTCGGACTCATTTTGGACTTTGTTGGATTGTTGAATCTGTGCTTTTGGTTTCCTCTTTCGCGATCGCGAGAAGAGGGACGCGATCATAAAGTGTTTTTTCTGGCACCTGGGCATTTGTTCGATGCGTTCGGGAGGTTGTGGACGCAATCACGAAGTTCTGAGCTTTTGTGAAACGCGAACGCGAGTGTAGGACGCGTTTGCGAAGAAGGTAGGAGAGGCCTGGGATTTTTGGAAGATTTTTCATTGCAATCGTGTGAGGTTGTTCACGATCACGTAGGTTTGGATGATTGGTCACCATGTTCACGGCCTTTTGAGCACATTGGCGTAGAAGGTTTTTGTTACTGATGATGTTTGTTCTTCGCGATCGGGAAGGATTTCCACGATAGCAATGTGTAATCATTGGGCAGCAAGTTTAAAATTCTAAATCGAGGGTTAGAGTATTATTTTCAGATTTTGAGTTGGAGAGCTTGGTTTGGGTGATTTTGGAGGGGATTTTCACATCTTGGATCGGGATAAGTATTTATGACTCGGATTTATTGTTATATCATGATTCTATCTTTGTTTTTAGCATCTAATTAGTGAATTAAAGTGAAGAAATTTGGGATTTTGTGGAAACTTTGCAAAAATAAAAAATGGAGGTTTGATGGTCGATTTGAGGTCGGAATTGGATGGCTTTGGTATGATTAGACTCGTAATTAAATTGTATTCGAAAATTCTAAATTTTGTTGGGTTTCGAGGTGCGGGCCCAGGGTTTACTTTTTGGGTTGACTTTTTTATTTTAGTTAAAATGACCGTAGCTTTATCATTTGGAATCAATTGCTATAGATTTTATTGGTAGTATTACGTTATTTTGACTTGATTCGAGCCTTTCCGGGGTTGATAAGCGCGGGAAGGGCTTGTTAAGAGAGTAATTTGGCTTGCTTGAGGTAAGTATCTTATCGAAACTTGGGTGAGGCATCAGTTTTCTGAATTATTTGTGATAGCTACGTGCTATGGGTGTCGTATATGTGTGGGGTTGATCCCATATTAATGCACTGGGGTACTATTTTTATGATCGGGGTAGTACCATATTTGAGATTTTGTTAAGGTTATTCTTCTGTTTGAACCTGATAAACTGCCAATTTTTGATGGAAATTGTCTGTTCTAGCTGTGATAGCACACATCGCACATGCCTACACTATAATATGTTATTTATACCAGCCTAGACCTGCATATTTACGTTCTCTATGAGCTGGACTATGTTACATCTCGCGTTTTTATACGTTAAAAGTTTCGTCTTCAGTTAATTAACGTAGACTTTGGGATGAGATTATCTTGAGGATAACGTATTTACGCTATTTATAATAAGCAATAAGTAAGTGTCATAAAGTATAAAGGGTACGCAAATTAAAGAAAATGAGTTTCGTTGAAAGTGGCCAATTTGGGATAAAATACGGGTCGAGCGATAATACCCGATAATTATGAACTAGTACCATGCAAGGTACCATATGACTAGGGTAGTATAATGTAGAAAGTATATTAAAAATGAGTAGCATTTTTATGTAATTTGAGATAATTCTTAATTATACGGGTAATTGGTTATTTACCGGGTAACAGGATATTACCTAGTTAATTAATAAATTTAGTGGATAAGATTAAATCTCTCCCCTCCAAAACGTGGCAGAAAGCCACAATCTAAAGAGAATGACTCTTTAGGGGTCGTTTGGTATGAGGTATAAGAAGGTATAACGGTGGTATAAAAATTTAATACCACCTTAATACTTTGTTTGGTTAGTAAACCAGGTATAAGTTATCTCGCTGTTAATTTTAACACTGTGATAACTTATACCTTATAAAATGTGGTGTAATTAACACCGGTATAACTTATACCTTCTTCTTAGAAATTATGCAATTGTCATTCTTAACACAACATACCAAACAATGAATAAACAACAATCCCAGCATAACTAATCCCAGCATAACTTATCCCAATATAACTTATACCTGCATAACTTACACCGGTATAAATCATATTCCAACCAAACGACCCCATGATCTTCTTAAATAGGTGGCAATTATGTTAGCCAAAGAAGGGACATTACATTTTTTTATAATCATTACATTACTATCCATCCATGAACACTCCTTCAATGGTAACTTAATTAAGAATCCAGTCCTACTCGGTCAAACTGAAGCCAAAAATCCAAGTTGAAATTGCAACATATGATGATGGACATGATGAGGTGAGCTGTGTACAGTGGAGGGCCATATATTGAACTATTGCAAAGTATTGCCGAGTAATGTTATAAACGTCAATACCACACAAGAGGGGGGGGGGGGTGATTTGTGTGGTACCTAATTTTCGCGTTAGAAGAACCTGGTTCTTCTAAGTGTTCTAACTACAGCAGTTTGCGGAATAATAAATGCTGAAAGTAAAGTGTGTGAGCATGTGATTTTTGCCCTAAGCAGTAATTCCCAAAATTTCAAGCAAAATAATTTTCCTAGTATTTTATAATTTTGTGTGAGTTTTGTGGCATTCTTTGGTAATTGGTGCATTCATTTTACGCATTTAATCCATAAAAAATACCAAAAATATGCATTAGCATTTAGGGATTTAATTTCATAATTTTAGTTAATTGGTCTTAGAATAAAATATAAAAAAAAAAGTTGCAAGAAAATAGTCTTTTGCACTACTAGTTTTGCATTTGTGTCAAAATAGGTTTACAAGTAAATTTTAGGAATTAAAATAGCTTAATTTAGGTCTTTGCTTTGTTTAGGCATTTTATAAAAAATCAGAAAAAATAAACAAATACAAAAATACAAAAAATGTATACAAAAAAAAAAGCAAAATAAGAAAATAATACAAATTGCCCGGATTGGGCTGCTTGTATTAATCCAAAAGAAGAACACCCAGCCCAAGCTTGCCCAGGCCCAATTCACCGCCCGGTCCAGTCCCTCCCATAACAAAACGACGTCGTTTTGACGTCGTTTAATCACGACCGTCCATCTCCCCATATCCAATGGCCCAGCTTTAATCTTGAATTTTACATAAAAGTGTCCGAATTATTCAGAAATTTTGAGACCAAACTCTTCTTCCTCGTACAAAACCTTAACTCCGCCTTAAACCACCGTACCCCACCGTCCCACCACCGTCCCTCCGCCGTCCGCCGTCCGCCGCCGGCCGGAAATCGCCGCCGGCGGCGGCGATGCTCCGATGACCACCAAATTTACACCCCAGATTCCCCTTTTCTTCCTCTACTCAAATCCACTATCCGTTGCCTCCAAATCTTACCAGAACCCGTCGAATATCCATTCGAAATTTTCCGGCCAAGTCGCAAGTTATGCCAAACGGTCCCAAATTAACACCATGGGACCGCCTTGATCTTCCCTACCCAACCCCCATAGCCATGTGTCTCGAATATGGCCGGAATCGCTCAAATATCCGATCAAAAATTCGGCCAAAACCCTAAATGCTCCAAACCCCACCAAATTGGTACCACGTGACATTTTCACCACCCTCATGAGGAATTCGTTGGCATTAGCATTCAAATCGCACCAGAAATAGTTGAATTTCAAATCTGAAGAGTCATGTGACTTTGGGAGTTACACAGATGAGTCCTCTTTCTTTGGTGTTTGATTTTTTGTTAAGATTAGGTTAGTTAGTGTGTTTAGGTTTTACATCAGGCCTGTAATTACTAGTTTTGAAATCGCATAACCGTTAATTGTATAGCCTAATTCTCTTGTTTGTTGTGCCCATGTCAAATGCCTTGTTTTGTTTTGATCCTTCATCTGTTTTAATTCTGTTTTTGATTGTTAGTTCGACCCGGTGTTCATGTCGATTAGGGAGTGCCTGTTTGTGACTTGAGTTATGCCTCTGTTGGTGTAGTTAACAGTCGTCGTCGATTTGTTAATCCAATAATTTGCCTATTAGTCTATTATCTTTGATCAGCTTCAATCAATCTTGTGTGTTTCAGTTTTAATATGTTTAGTACTTCTTTTAGGTTAATCAGTGACTGCTGTTAACAATGATTCAATGAAACGCCTGGTTCAATTAGTGGTAATTAGTTGAATTTGGCCATAATAGATGGGCTCAATTAGGGCAGAAAGAGGGCTAAAGTTATTCTGGTTTGGGTAGTAATTTCAGGAGATGCAGAGGGTAGTTTAGGCATGGAAAAGGGTATTTTCTTTAGGATTGGTAGTTTTTGAAAAGGTTTAAGGGTAGAACAGGGATTGTGATAGGAATAGAACCTTCTAGGAAGGGCTATAGTGTAGATTCTAATAACTTAAGGTAGTTACTTGAGTAATAAGTCAGGAAATAGAAGGGTAAGCATTGAAATTAGAATAGGGACTAAGGGGGGTAAAGAAAATCTGAAAATTGGACTTAGTTTACCTATAAATAGGCAGTCATTTTGCCTTGAGGAGGAGGTTTTTGGAGGCTCTGAAATTTTGCTAGTAAGTTTAGAAGTTTTAAAGTTTGAAGTTAGGAGAAGTTTGAGTGTAGAACATTTTCTGAAATTTGGAGAGGAATTAGAGTTTTAAAAACAGAAAATATAAAGGAAAAACACTGTTCCGTCGAAAATCCTGGAAATCTTTGTAGCTGTTGTGATATTTATTCAGTGATAAGTCATGAACAACTGGATTACCCCATCTAAATTGTTAAACTGAATCTGGGCAGTCAATGTGGTGCTGGACTTTTGGTGTTCGCAATTGTTGATGTTCTGGTCCTGCTGTGTTGATTGAGTTGAGAATTAGTGTGCTGTGTTGAACTGAGTTAATACCAGCTTTAATTTCTTCCTGGGCTGCTGTTGCACACTGCCACTGCTACTGATTTTCTCTTTTCTCGTTTGCAATTACCAGGTACACCTTGAATCTGCCCTGCTGTATATTAAGCTCGAAATGGAATGCAAATATCCATTTGTTTTGCCGCCTGGACTATGCTGTATTGTTAGACGTTAGACTTAAATTCATAGTACATTGTCAGTTCAATTTTGTACGTGTATAAGCCCTGGATTGTATAAGTAAACTGTTTAACCTAATGGTTTGGGACTGTTTTGAAATACTTTTATCATGTTTCACTGTAATAGATAGGGACTGTACTGGACTGTGTAAATGGACTGTTTAAACTATTAGGCTAGCGATTGTTCGACTAAATATTAGTCTTAGTCTAACATAGTTTATTTAATCATGTTAGCTTGACATATTAACATCGTAAGGCTAATTCTGGTATCAATAGATGACAGTTTGAGGTCCAGTAAATATTTGTAGAACTGCAGTTCTTTAACATCTGAAATCAGTAATAGTAGGTTTAATTATTTAGTACATCTTTGCTACCCCAACTCTTTAAATTTAGTAGGCGCAATTGGTTCCATGACCATTAGCTGACTTTACAGGAATCCACAGTAATCGGGAAGTTTAAAACGTGACTTGAGCATGAAATTGAAGTTTGTCAACCAGTAATCCCTTGATTTGAATGAATGTACCTTATCTCTTTTAAGTTCAGAGGCTATTAGGACCTGGGCCGTCTATTTTAAGTTGGGATGTGTCGATGGGTCAAGGCTCAACAGCCTATTCTGACCCAATTGGGCCTCAACTCTGCCTAGGCACATCACCACCAGATCAAATTCGTTTCCCATTCGGACCTGTGCAGAGGCCCACGACTGGTCTACACCCTTTAAAAAACTGGATCGAAACTTTGCTTCCCCCTTTTGGACTGATATATTGAGGCCCAATGACCTGAGTTTTCGAACCTGTTCATGATGGTTTGTTTAAGGCCGTTTTAGAGACAACACGCGATAGATAATTGTAGTTTATTTTGGGTTACTTTTACTAAAAATACTAGATTTCGGAGCGGGCCGTCTAGCAAAATTTCACGGCCTCCCTTAAAGATAACAACGCGTAGTTGCTTTAGGCGCGTTATTTTAATAATTTTACCTTCCTGAATACGGGTGCACATTTATGTGACCCAAATCCCAAATCTCAACGAAGTCGAAATGTGTTAATAATCACGGGTGCACTGGTGCGACGTGGTTCAAGACGCATTTTCACGACGTTGCAATTCTCTTAAAATAACAATGACAGCGGTCCAAAGTTAAAACACATAGGTCAAAACATGTACTAGAATCAAATATGTAGCCAAATCCGACAGTTGAGCGACCGTGCTAGAACCACGGAATCCGGGAATGCCTAACACCTTCTCCCGGATTAACAGAATTCCTTACTCGGATTTCTGGTTCGCTGACTATGAATAGAGTCATAATTTCCTCGATTCGGGATTTGAACCGGTGACTTGGGACACCATAAAACTCCCAAGTGGCGACTCTGAATTCTCTAAAATGACAAATCCCGTTTCGATTGTCACTTCAAGTTGGAAATAACTCCCTTTACTACGCCTTTGCGGGTATAGTGAATTAAAAAGGAGGTGTGACAGCTCTGGCGACTCTGCTGGGGATTAGAACCCAGAACTTTGGTTTAGGGTTCAGAATTCGAGCTTAGATATATTGTTGTATTTGGCTTTATCTGATTTTCCTACATGTTTCCTGTTAAATGTGCTAAATGCTTTACCGCTTTGATATTATCTGAACTGTATATAAACTGTGCCGAAACCCTTCTTTTCTCACCTCCGGGGATGTGCTCACTGGTGGAGACTCCCTATTAGTGTCATACCTTGAAATAAGAAAGAGGCCGGACAAGTTACTAAGCCGGACGATCCCGCGGGTCCCCGGTACGTAGCCCCCTCCTCGACTCGAGTTGTCCGCTCGGGTACACAGTCTAGAACACATACCCAGGTTTTGAACCTAGAAGAACTGACTCCATGCCGGATCCCTAGTAGGAACGCTTATCTGCATCACGTGCATTTTGACTTAGGGGACTCAACACAGGGGTTGGGTCCGTCTAGGACAGATGTACCCAGAATAACGGACCATCCTGATGCATCCTACTTGTGCATTTATCTGTTTTGGACTCACATGCTGACCGGCTTTGAATATTTGGGAAAAAACGAAAAAGAGAGAAAAGAAAAAAATAGCAGTGTGGAGAGTTAATTACCTATACTAGAGAAAAACCAATAGCCAAGTTGCGCCGGAATGCTGCCGGATTTTTTTAGAAATAGAAAGAAAAGAAGAAAAGTAGTTTGTTTTGTTTGCCAATGAAAAAGCGAAAAGAGTTGTGTGTTCCAATTAGTTTAGTTTATTTGCCGCTAAAAGAAAATATAAAAAGAGTCTTGCTTTCAGAAAAGTGAATTTGCCAACAAAAACCAAAAAAAAAAAAAGAAGTTATCAGGGGTGTTTTCAAATAGTTAGATTTATTTGACCGAACTACGTAGGTTTGATTCTCACCGGATGTGAGATACGTAGGCAACCCTCATCGGGTCCAACCACCCTTTTTGCAAAAATAGCCGAAAAATACCAATTTTTATTTTGTCATAAATAAATCAGGGGGTGCCGTTTTGTCAAAAATAGCCGAATGTCCCCAAACGGGCGCCGGAAGGCTGTTTGTGCAAAAATGGCCATCTTGAGTCATTTCCCAATGGTCAACGGGTACAGCCTTAAAATCTTCTCCCCGAAGTGCTGAAAGGCCGTAACTGCAAAACCGGCCGTTTGTTTTAAATTGGAAATTTGAACAAAAATAGTGTTATTTGCTTTTTTTTAGGTCAAATAAGTTATTAAATCACCTTCATAAATGTGCAGGATGAGCACGACTCAAAATGAACCCTTTTCAGTCATGCATAAAATCCCTTTGGAGTTGCGTCTGTGGTGGAACGATTTGGGCAAAGAAGGACAAGATGCGGTCAAGAAACATTTGAAAGGGCTCACCGGTCTGCTTGATATTGTGCCTCAGGGAGATATTATTAGAGCACTGGTCACATGTTGGGACCCAGCACATAATGTGTTCCATTTTTCGGATTTCGAGCTTACCCCGACATTGGAGTCCGTTGAGGAACAAATACTTGGTTGCACCCCGAGTTGTAGCTGTACACAAATTTCTAGACTCCTTGAAGATAGTCAGGGCCGTCCATAACACAGACTTGGCAAATGGTTTTTGTACCCTAAGCTTCATATATCATCGCTATGGTCATATTGGGGGGTTCAACAACCCAGAAAGTAAGATATGTAGCAAAGGAAACCGCCAGAAGTGGGAGGAGCATCGATGTTTCGCTTTTATGGTGGCTTTCTTGGGGCTTTTAGTATTTCCGAGGAAGGATGGGAACATCGATATAAAAATAGCCGGAGTCGTCAGCACGTTAATTACCCAGGCCAAAAGTACACTTGCACCTATGATATTGGCCGACATCTTTCGTGCTCTTACAGCTTGCAAAGCCGGGGAAACTTGCTTCGAGGGGTGCAACTTGTTATTACAAATGTGGATGATCGAGCATCTGTGTCATCGCCCGCAGTTTTTGAGCTACGGGTCTCCAGAAAAAACATGCATAGAAGAATTTTACACGAGGACTGAAGGAGCCAAATTGCCGGAAGGAGTCACGGGATGGACAACATATTTCCGGTCCCTCACGGCTAGCCGAATAGAGTGGACACTGGGATGGTTACCCGTTGATGAAATCGTATATATGCCGGCAGCCCGACCACACTTCCTTCTAATGGGGCTTAGAAGCATTCAGCCTTACACCCCGTATCGAGTGTTGAGGCAGCTGGGGAGATGCCAGATAGTGCCCAAGGATGAAGATCTTAGTTTGCAAGTGATTGAGATTGGCCCTGATGGCCAGTTCCCTGAAACAATATCATTTGGATTTTGGGATCGTAAACTTCATTCCTTTGGCCAATCTTTTTTCTCTCACCTTCGTCAGGCGGCGGCCTGCAAAGCTATTTTCAAACCGGAGGTCTTGGACCTTGTTTTTCCAATGCTCCTATGCAGGCCCTGTACTCGTTTTCTTTAGCTAACCAAGCCCACTGTTCTTTGCGATGATCAGCAAAGTCCTGGATGTTGTGGTCTTTTAGCTGGCTTTCGTGCTCACATTCCTCTCTATACCAAGCAAGATATCCTGGCGACACTTCACCTTTGGCCCGATCCCGTACGCAAGTATCCCTTTTAAGTATTGGCATTTCGTTCCAAATCTGGCGAACT
>NW_017675777.1:19303-51945 GCF_001879085.1 Nicotiana attenuata
CACCCGAGTTTAAGAAGGTAAATTATTAATAGCGCACCTAAAGTGACTAGCGCGTGATTATCTTTGGGGAGGGCCGTGAAATTCGCTAGACGGCCCGTCCCGAATTCTAAGTTCTTTAATGTAACCATTTATCGAGGGCCCCGCAATTTTGCATTGTATTTGGCGAGGCTCGTCTCGTTTATTATTTAAGGGCTAGTCCTGAAGTAAACTACGACTTTTCATTTATTTATCTCTAATAACACAAGAAAAGGTCCTAATTAGTCAATAGACACAAACGGACAAAATTCCCAACAGACACAGGCGTTGGGCCTGATATTAGCCCAGATCGGACAAGCATATCAGGCGGCGTTGGGATGATCAAAAATCGAATCCCTGGAGCTGGCAAGCCACTGATTTGCTCAAACCTTTGCCCACCGAAATTATTCCGAACTCTTATGAGTGCATTCAATGACTGACAATAAAGTAAGCAATGTATTCTTATTCAAGTTAACAGAGTATTGATTACACGTTACGAGCCTAAATTCATACTTTGATCATATCTAATTATCAAACAACCAACAATGTATTCTTATTCAACTAATTACCTCACTACTGACCCAGAATTGCCAACGCTTGCTTTAAAACAGTGTACTCAGGGAAACACAGGTTTTGACATTGAAAATTAACCTGCTTATATTAACTATTGCATTACAAAGTGGTTATGGAAACAAGTTTAAACTATTTCTGACTTTCAAACTTTAAACAGAAAAATGCGAAACAAGTCTAACTACAACTGATAACTACAAATTAACAGTCCAAACAGTTCAATTAGGTACAAATCACACAGTTCGAGTTTCATTGAATATAGATCTAATTAGACTACATTATACAGTTATATATACACCATCGCTATCTAATTAACTACAGATGCATCTTCCAGCAAGCAAATGCTTGAATACTTCCATTTTCATGTTCAATCTCGAAGCTACATCAACTTTGAGTTCAAATGTGTACCTGGGATTAAAATGCAAAATGAAGGAGAAATGGAGGTCAGTGAGGCAGTGATGAACAACAGCCCAGACTCAAAACAATGAAATCAACTTCGGCTCCTAAATCAACACAAGCAAACCCAGGAACAGACAGCACCAGATCCAACACCAAAAACACATGAAATCCAAACACAAATGAACCAAGATGTGCTCAAAACCAACCAGAAAAGAAACTCCCTGAACTCAGACCAAACCCAAATCTGATGATATTCAGGCCATTTATACTCTTCAGTCGACTGGAAATCTCATCTAGCTAAAAATCTAACTTCATACTCTAAGAGAAATTCCAGTAGAACAGGACTTTTATAGAATTTTCTACTGTTTTTGTGTTTTTCTGTTTGAGGAAGTTAAAATCTGAAGGGTATCTGATCTAAAATTTTAGTTTCAAATCTGGAACTTGAATGATATTTTTGGGGAAATTTTTAGGCTTCGAAAACTTGTAGAATGCTCTTTTGGGGGGTTTAGATGACTGCCCAAAAAACTCCCCTTTAACAAGGCAATGGGCATGCCTTTTATAGGCAAAACTAAGGCTCTATCAGATTTTTCCTTTACACTTCTAGTCCCTCTTTTATTTTCTGACTTGTTACCCAAGTAACTACACCTATTCTATTGAAATCTATACTGTAGTCCATCCTAGAAGGTTCTATACTTATTACAATCCCTATTCTATCCTTACCCCCCTTCAAAAATTACCAAATCTAATAAAACTACCCTTTTCCCATGCCTAAACTACCCTTAAAACCTCCTGAAATTACTGACTTGTCCCAACCTTGTTAGCTAACTGATCAATTATCTTGCAAATTAAACAGCTAGAACCAAACTTAAACAATTCTTAAATCCAAACTAATTACTGAATCTCAAATTACCAATTATCATTAACAATCAACCAACTAATCAATTAACAATAGTAAAATCAGTACGAAACTAGAAAAATCCAAACAAATAGAAACTAATCAAATCAGAATTCTAGACATTGAACCCTAACTACGGATTAACAAACGAAAATATGCTTAAGAGAAATCACACATAACAAAAAGATTCATGCTACTGAACGCCTCAACAGAACAGAACAAATCGTTGGTTCAAAATTGCAGACAAAACCTAAATTAATTTCTTGAACTTATAACAGAGTGAAAAGAATTATTGAACTAGTCATGAAGCAACACACAAAATTAAAAAAAACTTACTGATATAATTTCTACAGTCATGCCACTGAAACCAACCTAATTGCTAAAGAAATCAGAACTAATAAGCAACACGAGAAGACAACTGACGACTAAACACATGCAAACAACAAAGAAAGGACACCGCTGGAGAAAAACTTATCTAGGGTTCTGCCGGAAAATTTTGGAATTGAAATTCGAACCATTCCGGTCACATTTGAATCGAACATTCATGGGGATCTGATAGGGGAAGACCAAGCGGTCCTATGGTGTTAATCTGGGCTCGATCGGGCTACTTTGAACTTTGGCCGGAAAACTTCAATCCAATATTCGAGATGTTCTGGTCAGATTTGAGGGGCGGGGCTTAGGGGGTTTGAAAGAGGAGGTGAAGGTGGTTGAGTGGTGCTAATTTGGGGTGGTTTGGACAAGGTTGTGTTTTGGCCGGAAATTTCGATCTAATATTTGGAACGATTGGTTAAGATTCGAAGGAAAACAAGGGCAAGGTTGGAAAGAGGAGAACGAGGAGAACCGGTGGTGTAATTTTGGGAGGATTTGGGGCTTCGCCGCCGGCGGCGACGATTTCCGGCCGGCGGCGGACGTCGGAGGGACGGTGGTAGATGGTGGGGCTAGGGTGGCCGGCACCGGCGTTACAGGGTACGATGAAGATGAATTTGGTCTCTGTATTTTCTGAAGATTTCGGACACTTTTATCTAAAATTCGAGATTAAAACTGGACCGTTGGATTAGAGTAGGTAGACGGCCTGGATTTGATTTGGCATTTAACTCAAAACGACGTAGTATGCTTCCTATACTACGTCGTTTTGTTGGTCTCAAAGGCATGGGCATCCGGACCGGGTAGGGGTATTGGGCCTGGGCAAAATGTAACAGGTTCTGGGGCCTTGGGCTTGAAATGTGACCAGAAACTGGCCCAAAATGATGGCCTGCTCCCCTTTCCTTCAATTCTATTTTTTTATTGTTTTCTTTCTTTTTCTTTTGTATCCTATTTTGTTTATTGTATTTATTTCTTTTTGTAAAATTAACAAAACCTAATTTAACTCCAAACTTAAGCTAATTAATTCCTAAAAATCGCTTAAAATCTATTTCGTGACAAATTCAACAACTAACAATTAAAATGCAAAACGGACTATTTTTGTTATTTTCTCCATATAACGTTCTAAAAACAAATTAATCCCTAATTAATGGTAAAATATGAGATAAAATCCTAAATGCAGATGCATATTTTTTGTATTTTATATGAATTAACATGCACAAACAAAAATGCAAACAATTATCAAAAATGACACAAAAATGCACAGAAATTGTAAAAATAAAGAAAAATCTTTTGTTCGAATTTTGTGGGAATAATTCATATATAGGGCAAAAATCACGTGCTCACACCAGGTCTAGACCTTGGAGTCCATTTTATATATATAAATTTGATGGGTAGGTTGAGGCCCTGTCCCGGCCATGATATAGTTCAGTTATCCCTAGAGGCTTGTAGACGAGTCCTGTATATTTTTTATATCACTATTGTGGCTTTACCAGACCTATCTAGATGTTTAGTTTGGTATTGCTAGTTGACGCTATTTTTAGATGATTCAGAATATGGCCTCATCAGCCTACATTGAGGGTTACCCCTCCAGAGTTCACAGTTACAGAGTGGTATGCTCGGGCCGACTATGGCACCGGGTGCCGGCCACGCCTCTTCAGGTTTGGGGCGTGACAATTCCTCTTGGCCGTTTGCGCTCGGATGGTGTGAAGACGATGTGATTCTTTTGAGTTTTAGGTCTTTAAGGAATTTTGTGACCTTTGCGCCTATAATTGTGGTCGGTCTTGCTGGTTATCTCTTTTGGTATTCCGGACCTACAAATTATATTCTCCCACAAAAATTGACCACTTCGCGCTCACCGATTTGCTGGTAAGGATCTGCTTCAACCCACTTAGAAAAGTAGTCAGCTAAAATTAACAGAAATCTTACCTTATTAGGAGCGGGCGGCAGCGGACCGACTATGTCCATCCCCCATTTCATGAACGGCCAAGGCGACAAAATTGAGTTTAATAGCTCTGCCGGTTGATGCACCAATAGTGCGTGGCTCTGACATTTATCGCATTTCTGAACATAAGCCTTAGCGTCTTGTTTCATCCGGGGCCAGTAGTATCCTGCCCTAATTAGCTTTAATACCAATAAGTCCGCACCCGAGTGATTTCCACAAATTCCTTCGTGAACTTCTCTCATGACATAATTAGCTTCGGAGGCTCCTAAACATCGGGCCAATGGGCCTTGCAAAGATTTTCTATACAATTGACCTCTCCTGAAGCAGTATCAGGCTGTTTTAGTGCATAGTGTCGGGGATGCCTTGGGATATTCGGGTAGTTTTTCGTGCTCGAGATAGTTAATGATCTCATTCCTCCAGACCAAATTGGTCACGTTTACTTCATAATAGCCGTCCACATCCAATACCGAATGCATAAGCTGCATGATTGTACCAGAGTCTGATCCCTTCATTTCCGTGGACGAGCCCAAATTGGCTAGTGCGTCTGCTTCTGTGTTTTCTTCCCTCAGAATGTGGGTAATTGACCATTCTCTGAATCGTGCGAGCAGAGTCTGGACTTTCGCTACATATTGTTGCATGCGTTCCTCTTTGGTGTCGAAGATCCCGTAGACCTTATTTACTACCAGTTGGGAATCACATTTTATTTCTATGACCTCGGAATCCAGTCCTCGGGCCAGCTCGAGCCTTGCAATTAAAGCCTCATACTCGGCTTCATTGTTAGTCAAGGAAACAGTTCTTATGGCTTGCCTCAAGATTTCTCCCAAGGGCGTGATTAATACTACATCGAGCCTAAACCCTTTCACGTTAGAAGCGCCGTCTGTGAACAAGGTCCAGACTCTTGAAGTTGATTCTGACACCATCACCGCTTCTTTGGTGGCCAAAGGCAACAGTCCAGGACTGAAATTGGCCACAAAGTCGGCCAAAACTTGTGACTTGATCGCAATCATAGGTTTATACTCTATGTCAAATTTACTCATTTAGACTCCCCATTTAGCCAGTCGTCCTGATAATTCAGGTTTGTGAAGAATATTCCGTAGGGAAAAGTTGTAACCACGACTATCGGATGACACTAAAAATAACGCCTAAGCTTTCGAGCGGCGACTACGAGAGCTAAGGCCAATATTTCTAGATGTGGGTAGCGGGTTTCCGCTCCCGTTAAAATTTTACTAACATAATAGGTAGGAGATTGTGTATATTCGTTTTCACAGACTAAAATGACCCTTACTACTACCTCCGAGATCGCTAAGTAAATCAACAACTATTTTCCTTCTTCCAGTTTTGATAATATGGAGGACTCGATAAATACCTTTTCAAATATTTCACAGCCTACTGGCATTCTGGAGTTCATTCGAAGTTGTTCTTCTTTTTCAGTAGTGAAAATAAGTGATGACATTTTTTCGAAGACCAAGAAATGAATCTGCTTAAAGCGGCCAGTCTTCTTGTTAACCTTTGAACCTCTATCACGTTTGATAGCTTCTCGGGGATGTACTCGACGGCTTTAATTTTATTGGGATTGACTTCGATCCCCTTTTGCGACACTAGGAACCCTAAGAATTTTCTGAAGCTGACTCTGAATGCACACTTTTCGGGGTTAAGCTTCATATTGTGCTTCCATAGGATGTCAAAGGTTTCTTGTAGGTGTTTAAGACGATCACCTGCGTTCAAAGACTTAACCAACATATCATCTATGTAAATTTTCATGGTTTTCCCTATTTGTTTTTCAAACATTTTATTCACAAGCCTCGATAAGTGGCTCTGGCGTTCTTAAGCCCGAAAGATATCACATTATAGAAATATGTGCCGAAGTTTGTTATGAACGAAGTTTTCTACTGATCCTCTAGGTTCATTTTGATTTGGTTGTACCCGGAATAGGCATCGAAGAAACTCATCAACTCGTGCCTGGCCGTTGTATCAATGATCAATGTTTGGCAATGTGAATGAGTCTTTTGGGCACGCCTTATATATATCCTTATAAACTACGCACATGCAAAATTTATTATTCTTTTTTGGAATTACTACTACATTAGCTAGCCAGTCAGGATACTTTACCTCCCAGATTGAACCGATGCCAAGCAATCGAGTTACCTCTTCTTTAACGAATTTGTTTCTGACCTCGGCAATATACCATTTCTTTTGCCTTACCAGAGGGATGTTAGGATCCAAGGTTAACTTGTGCACGATCACTTCTGGTGGAATACCTGTTATATTCGCATGCGACCATGCAAAACAGCCAACGTTAAATTTAAGAAATTCAATAAATCATGATCTGAGCTCGGGGTTTAATCCTACCCCCAGTGGAATTTCCTCTCCATGAATTTCTCAAACAATGCGACTTGCTCGAGTTATTACTCTGTGGATTTGGTTGCGTCCGTTTCTTCTGGTACCTAAGAATATCTTGGAACCTGATAGGATTTCAATGGCTCCTCCCCCCTATTGACTTCGTTCGGCTCGAGAGCGGGCGTCGGTTCCTATAATTGCTATTCCGCATGCTCCTTTCTTTTCTACTGGAAACTGAGATCACGTTCATCTCCCTTGCTGCCGATTAATCTCCTCTTAATTGTTTAATTCCCTCCGAAGATGGAAATTTCAGAAGTTGATGATATGCTGACGGCACAGCCTTCATCTCGTGCAACCATGGTCTTCCAAGAATAATATTGTAGCCCATATCGCCGTCCACTACTTCCAAAATGTTGTCTTTATTACCCCTTCAACATTTGTGGGCAACAGAATTTCCCTCGGGTTGCCACGCTTGCTAAATTGAACAATGTGAGGAGCTTTGTGGATGGAATAATGCTTCTTATTAGCTTGGCTTGTTCCAGAACTCTCCATTGGATAAAGTTGGTTGAACTCCCTAGGTCCACCACAATACGTTTAATTTTAAAATCCAAAATATTAAGAGAAATTACTAGGGCAACGATGTGCGGTAGTAGGAGTCTATCTATGTCTTCCTCCGTGAAGGTAATATCGTCCATAGCGACTTCCAGGAGTCTCTTATTGTGATTCACCGATACCTTCGTCTTTTTCGCTGCCAAAAAGGTTACACCATTAATCTCGTTCCCCCCAAAAATCATGCTGATCGTTTGACGAGGAGGATCTTCTCCCGCTTTCGAAGGTTCTGCATTATCCCGGTTGCGACTGTAGTTATTCTTAGCCAGATCACTTAAAAATTCTCTGAGATGGCCGTTTTTCAGCAATGTTGCCCCCTCCTCGAGCAAATGTCAGCAGTCTCCAGTCTGGCGGCCGTTGGTCCCGTTGGCC
Organism: Nicotiana attenuata; assembly: GCF_001879085.1. Lineage (NCBI taxonomy): Eukaryota > Viridiplantae > Streptophyta > Magnoliopsida > Solanales > Solanaceae > Nicotiana > Nicotiana attenuata. Next base: position 26,806 of record NW_017675777.1, read on the forward strand.
TCGGGAATCGTGCTATCTTAATATTCCTCATAGCCGACACTAGTTCCATTACACTGATGTTGAAATTGTATTCTGATGACCTGGGGTAGGTGGAGTCCAGGGGGCCCGATACCTCTTTGTCTTGCAACTATCTGTTATTTCGGTCGTGATTCGCTCTCCTACCGGTAGCAAACCTATCCGCCGACCGAAAACCTTTGTCGCGTCCTTCGATCCTTTCGTAGGGCAAAAACCGACCTCTGGAAGATCGATGATTTGCGTCAAAATCTTCCTTCAATTTTTCCTTATTCTTCTCTCGGTCTCATCCCTTAGTTGAAGCCGGGAAACCGAGTTGGACATCCTCAGTTCTTATCTTTGACTCGTAGCGGTGTTGAACATCTGCCCATGCCTCGAATTTAGCCCTTTAGTCCGGTACGGCCAGTAACAACATCCTTTCCTTTTGGAATTTGGTCACGAACTCCCGTAGCAATTCAGACTCTCTTTGCGCAATTCTGAATATGTCAGCCTTCCGGACCTGTACCTTTCTGGCCCCTGCATGGACTTTGATAAAAGAGTCCACGAGCATCTTGAAAGAATCTATTGAGTACTCGGGTGAAAGTGAATACCATGTCAGGGCCCCCTTTGTGAGGGTCTCCCCGAACTTCTTCAACAAGGCTGATTCAATCTCGTGTGGAGCTAAGTCATTTCCTTACACCACCGTTGTATAGGTGGTGATGTGCTCTTGAGGATCTGAAGTCCCATCATATTTTGGCACGTCGGGCATTTTGAACCGCTTCGGGATCAACTCTAGTGACGCGCTTGGTTTGAATGGAAACTGGGTGTATTTCTTTGAATCTGGTCCCTTCAATACTGGCGGTGCACTCGGGATTTAGTCCATTCGGGAATTTATTGTCCTCATAACCCGCATGAGTTCGGTTTTAAAGGGATCATTCTCATTTTTGTTACCAGATCCTCTGTCGTTCCCCCGACCCTATGGAAGCCGACCTCACCCCTCGGGGTGTTATTATCAATCCTTTGTGTTGTTTGGTTTGCGGGAGCACCGGGAGGAACTGGGCCTTGTACATTTGCATTGCTGGAAGCACCCGCCAACGCCCGCCTTAACTCCGTCATGACCTGGTCCTGTCGTGAGAGATGGCCCATAATAGCCTTTTGTCGTTCCCTTAGGATTCTCACTATTTTTTGCAACGTGCTCGTCTTTAGCATCATTAGGATTTGCCTCTCGAACATGTCGTGGATATTTCCCGCCATGGACCGGCATGGCCTCATCGCCTTCGTTGCGGGTATCACTGATTAAATCTTCGTGTTGAGGCTGATTTACTTGGGGCTCAACGTTATGTGCGATGTTGACGTTGTTATCTGGCATTTTTCTATAATTTTTTGCTGGGAAACAAATAATTAAACATGTTAGTAATAGATGCAAGGATCAACTCAAGTACGCAACTGTCTAAGCCCCATGGTGGGCGCCAAATTGTTTACCCGTAAAACGATACAATTGAATTTATACGTGAGCTATAGACAAGCGAATTGATTTGATTCCAATGAATAGCTTGATTCCGGGAGTGAGACTTCCGAAGGTAGTGATAGCTGTAATAATAAACAAGAAATGAAATGTTATTGAGCTTTTGAGTAGAATATAGCATAAGTTTGTCAGAAAACTCGCCCCCTTACAATGGCTGATGAAATCACTATTTATAGTTGCACCTAGGGAACAAGGTCCTAGGATCAAGCCCCTCTTTAATGACAATTATAAGGGTCATTGAAGAATGTATAACGGTAGGCCATGAATGTCATATTCTCTAACGGACTATATATTTAATATTGCAGAATATTCTTCATTGAATGCTCTCGGGTGGCAGACACTCGTCTGTCTTTATTAGCAATATATATTCCCTTCGGGAGCTCTTCGGCGCTAACAAAAGCTGCTGTCCCCGGTTTGGGTTTCCACCTGTCTCGCTTTTTGTCCATCTCTGGTTTCACATGTCGCTTTATTATACGAGTATTTAATATGAACCGATTTTACCCTATACATAAGTATTTCTTCTTATTTTTAGGATAGCTTTATAATATATAGTGATTTCAGGGGTAAATGCTTTTATAGTTGATGAATAATTTTTTAGTATATTTAACTATTAAGTAAATCTATTAATGTCTTATTTCGTAATTTGATACTTAAAAAGCACTTTTTGAAAAGTTTGGCCAAACAGAAATTATTGCTCAAAAGTGCTTTTTAGATTGATTAGCCAAACACAAACTGCTTCTATCCAAAAGTACTTTTCAAAAACTACTTTTGAAATAGCACTTCTCAAAATAAGCAGATTTTTCCAGCTTGGCCAAACAGGTTATAAGTACATAATTAGCTGCATTTGATCCTTGAAATCTTGATAATCTGCTATACAGTGGCGTACGCAGGATTTTTCATAAGCGGTGTCACTATTTCTAACAAAAGGCCTGTAACAGTCAAAAAATATTTTGTGGAGCCAAAGGAATTCAAACCCAAGACCTCTCACATCAATCTTGAAGCCCGCTAGACTATTGAGCTATTTCGATGCAATTGGTGTCACTTTTAATGATTTGATAAAGCGGTGTCCCGTGACACCGCTTGGGTCCACGTAAATCCGCCCTTGGTGATATATTCTTTTTTGCGTTAGATGATTTTTATAATATTTTTTAATTTGTAATGTTCCACATTTATTATTCGGGTAAAATGTAGTAAATGACGATGTATTTAGATTCAGAAAACCATAATTAGTCTAATTTACTTTGGATATTTTGGGATACATGACAACAGTTAACATATTTAGATATAGTAATAATATATACCAAAGGAATAAGATAAGACTTAGATGCTAGCATTTCAACATATGCTATTAAAACAAAATAATTATCGCGTTGTAACACTCATTATTTGTTTGTCACATTTTTTAACCGTCAAATTATTTCCCAAAATATGAAAAAGAAAAAGAAATATTTGTGATATGTTAATGTAACAGCATATAAAGAAATGTTCAGGTAAAATTAAAGGAATTGAAAAGGTTGAGAACGCTTTCTCCTCATGGAAGAAAAAGAGAGAATGTTTATTTTTAAAATGAAAATTACTATTCTATTTTCAAATGAAATAATAATTTTTCGACGACTGTTTTTAAGAGAGCGTTGAACGACATTACACAAATGTTTTAGACTTTCACTTCGTTGTTATGAAAAAATATATTATATAGTGGATGTCTATAACTCCTAAAGAAGTTACTTCCACTACTCTTCTCCATTAACCCCGCACTATTTCTTACTATTATGATTGTAACTCCCACACCTCCATAACCTCCTCCATGATCTTCTCCCATTATCTCAATAGTTAATACCATGTTCATGGCATCCCTTTGTATTACCTTAATGTCATCATATAAATAGAGGGTTTGGGCATCACATTGTATACACTTGAATACATGGAAGAAATAAGAATCTCTCATCTTTTTCTCCCTACATTTTTGTCTATTTTCTTGTTTTATATTTTTACTTTGAGCTTAGTTTTTAACACGTTATCATCACGAATTGCTATTTCCTCTTGGACTTCCTAAAAGGGATAAAAGCTCTCCACGAGAACTACAACTTCTTTGCTAAGGAAAACTTTGGATTACATCTCGTTAGAGATCTTGTGGTAAGCATGGAAGATGATACTATTGTCATTAATTTAGTTTTATATGTGTAAAGATGAGAAAGGTAAACTTTATACTATAATATAGCATAATTACTACTATTGCATCTTAAGCCAGTCCCGATTTGATGATGACATTTTTTAGACTTGAGTTTGACGTATATCTTATTATGTGTTGATTAGTGTTTATCTCTACTTGCTTCAAATTCATGAGATTTTGGGCTAAAATTACATCCCAAAAATATTATATTTTGAATCGTGCAATAATGACACTTTTGCATAAACATGTGATAAATTATAAATCAAATTATATCGTTTTTAAATACAAGTGTTCTTGCATAAAAGCAATCCCTTCTCATTTCAAGAAATGGTGTCAGTAACCAAATATATGAGTTATATGCAAGCTATATATTATGCTAGATGTATAATTGTCAATGTGATTTAGCACAACATGCATTCCGATAAGAAACAATGCTAAGTTCTCCATTTCTTGATGAAATTAAAAAAAATGTTCCGGATCAATTTCTCCTCCAGAACATAAGAGCATTACTTGTACTACCAGTATATGATTTTTAAATTGTTCTTGTACTTTCAACTAACATATTAAGTGCAGGTATAGAAGACTGCAACGTTATAGACTTACAATTTACACATGTATTTTCTAAAGTGAATGTAATATATCTCGAATTTGCTCCAGAAGTGGCAATATTTTGAAAGAGGTTTTAAGACGTTGGGTTCAAGTCCTAGAGCATCAAGAGGGTAAGACATCAGGTTCAAATTCTGGTGCACTATGATGATAAGAGTTGGTTTTAAGTCCAACTCATTATGGCCTAACATGCCTTTATATGAGTAAGGAATTGTGTTTGAGTCTCCATGCACCATATTGATGATATAATGATGATTAAAGAAAATAATATATTTTTCATGTAAAAGCATGAAGCTAGTCCCACTTGATTCGCGCCATTCTTGAAGTGAATGTGGTAGCGGTGCATAATAAGTCTAAATGAAGATAATTGGTTGACCAATGAATGTGTGCGTGCTAAAGACCAAAATAATAATAGTCATCATTATGGTAATTGTTAAAAGAAGAACAATAAGGGTTCTCAAAATATTTCTTAAAAATATGAAGGTGATGTTTGCTATCAATGTAGTATGTGTTTACCCTTAAAATTGGATAACAATTAAACTTATAAGTGATTTTAAGGTTATTTGATTTCACTTGTCATAAATTGAGAAATATGATAATTAATGTTAGAAATTAACTGTAAAATAAAGCAAACCAATATAATGAGCGGTTATGGCCTTCGAGCTAGATCGTCCTCGAACCAACAGAGTATGCTAATAAAAGTATGAACTGAACAACAGAGCTTAAGAGAGAAAATGTAAAGTATTGCTTTGTTATGCGTTAATCTGATGTCTACAAAATGATTAGAACCTCCTATATATAGTAGAGGAATTCTACTTATGGTACAATTCTAAATACAGAAGGAAATCCCATGATTTACTAAATAACCGGTCTCGACTTGATACGTGCCCCCACAGGCAATACAATTAGACAATCTATCAAAACCCCTAAGTTGACTAACAATGAGGCCGAGTATGAGGCCATGATTGCAGGTCTCGAGCTGGCTAAAAGCTTGGGAGCAGAAGTCATCGAGGCTAAGTGTGACTCCCTACTTGTGGTTAACCAAGTTAGCAAGACCTTCGAGGTTCGAGAAGATCGAATGCAAAGGTACTTAGACAAGCTGCAGGTAACCCTACACCAATTTAAAGAATGGACCCTATAACATGTACCTCAAGAACAAAACAGTGAAGCCGATGCCCTTGTAAACTTGGGGTCATCTGTCAAAGACGACGAAATTAGCTCGGGGACTGTCGTTCAACTTTCAAAGTCAGTAGTCGAAGAAGGCCATGCCGAAATAAACTCCACAAGCTTAACTTGGGATTGGAGGAACAAATACATCGAGTATCTAAAAAACGGGAAGCTCCCATCGGACCCTAAGGAATCGAGAACCCTGTGAACAAAGGTTGCACGATTCATATTGGCGAAGATGGAACATTATACAGAAGGATGTTCGATGGACCCTTGGCAATATGTTTGGGTCCGGGAGACACTGACTACGTCCTACAAGAAATTCATGAGGGTACTTGCCGGAACCATTCTGGTGCCGAATCACTGATTCACAACGTCATCAGAGCGGGATACTATTGGGCCAATGTGGAAAAAAACTAAGGAGTTCGTTCGAAAATGCGACAAATGCCAAAGACATGCACCGATGATCCACCAGCCCGGAAAGCAACTTCATTCAGTCCTATCCCCATGGCCGTTCATGAAATGGGAAATGGATATCGTCGGCCCTCTGCCATCGCCCCAGGTAAAGCTAAGTTCATTTTATTTAAGACTGACTATTTCTCTAAGTGGGTTGAAGCACAGGCTTTTGAGAAAGTCAGAGAAAAAGAAGTCATAGAGTTTATTTGGGATCACATCATATGCCGATTCGGGATACCCACCGAGATCGTATGCGACAATGGAAAATAATTCATCGGTATCAAAATAAAAAAGTTCCTCGAAGATCACAAAATAAAAAGGATCTTGTCGATGCCATATCATCCTAGTGGAAACGGACAGGCCAATTCGACAAACAAGACCATCATTCAGAATCTAAAGAAGAGATTGAACGACGCTAAGGGAAAATGGAGAGAAATTTTACCCGAAGTCCTTTGGGCGTATCGAACAACATCAAAATCCAGTACGGGGGCAACACCGTTCTCCTTAGTATATGGCACTAAAGCACTTATCCCGGTCGAAGTCGGGGAAGCTAGCGTTAGGTTTCGATACACAACGGAGGAGTCAAATCAAGAGGCTATGAATACAAGCCTCGAATTGCTAGATGATAAATGGGAAGCCGCCCTTGTTCGAATGGCCGCCTAGAAACAGCGAATCGAGAGATATTACAATCGAAGAGCCAATCTTTGACACTTCAAAATTGGGGACTTAGTTCTGAGAAAAATCACCATCAACACTCGAGACCCAAACGAGGGAAAGCTCGGTCCAAACTGGGAGGGACCATATCAGGTCCTCAACATCGTCGGAAAAGGATCTTACAAACTTGGCACGATGAACGGCGAACAATTGCCAAATAATTGAAACATATCACTCCTCAAACGATATTATTGCTAAGGTATGACCTTCTCCTTTTTCATTTATATTTTATGCTAACTTGTTGCAGGTGTCGGTCGAAGGCATCGAAGTTCTCTCCAAAAACAAAGTCCTTAGGTCTGAAAGCACGCATTTCACTCTTTTTCCCTTCGACCGATTTTTATACCAAATGGGTTTTTCCGGCAAAGAGTTTTAACGAGGCAACCATTATTCATGCTAACTTAGAGAAATTCAACGGTATCCGAGGCTTCTTTACAATCAGCCTCGAATACTAGGGGGCATTACCCTCAGATGTTATGTTTTCAAGGAAAACACTTCGTGTCAACAGGGTCTCGATAGGTAAATTTTGTAAAGGGCCAAATGGTCAAATGAACAATGTCCATGTAGATTACTCGAGCCTTAATGACAAAACATGTACGCATGAATGATCCATTGAAAGAAGTATGTTTTCCTTACCTGATGTTACGCGCCTTAGTGAAATTTTTACTTTACAATTTCATACTTATGATCTATTGCGTAAACTAGCTCAAGCGCCGATCGCAACTAAAGCTCGAACAATCAACCCCGTACTCGGGAACTGCCATCCAAAAATCGACATGATCGATTTATTAAACTTCAAGATCATTAAAAAGGCAACCCTCGTCTTTACGGGCCACGACCATCCTACTCGGGGACTAATGCTTCGAACAAGTTTGAAGTATAATTGATAAACAAGCCCAAAGGGCAAATCTCAAGTTAATGGCTACGGCCAAACTAACACGGTTCGGAGACGTCCGAATTACGTAATAAAATAGGCCTTCCAATATTTTCATAAAACAGGTTAAAAAGGCTACCCTCGGCAAAATTACAAAGGGTTTCGATAGCATCAACCCTCAAAAATCTTAAGCGGTACCAAATTGTTCGAACTCCCGAACAAGCTTATGCTAAGACATAACAAAGTAAAGGGTTTCGATAATACTAACCCTCGAAAATCCTAATGGATTCAGATTTATCTCGTGCTAAGACATAAAAAATTTTTATATGATTAAAGTTTTTAAAGCCGAAAAGGGAAAAAACCACTATTTTGAGGCCATATCGGTCCAATTCAAGAGCCTAAGGGCCATTTTTGAGTTTGAGAAATCATCCTCACTCATCTAAAACCTAAGGGTCGTCCTACTTCGAGTTTGGATAAATACTCACTCGATCATAAAAACTACACTAGTCCGATTTCGATCGAATTGCCCAAGCCTCATACTTACGAAAATTTTCAAGACATGGTCAAAATGAAATTTGTACGGGGTAAAAATTGAAATGAAGACAAATCAAAGAGAAAAAAGATATTTTATATATGAAAATATTTACATGGATCGGTTAGGATCCTACACAAAAAATTCAAAGAAGAAAAAATTCTAAGTGCCTAATCCTCCCCGGGAGCCTCACCTTCATCTTCACCGCCCTTGGAACCACTCACGCTCCTAGAATCATCGTTGTCGTAAGAGAGCAATGCTTTAGCTTCAGCCTCAAGCTCTTTTGACTCTCGATCTCGACAGCAAGGTCAAAACAATGAGCATGAATCTCCTCGAGAGTCTCTCTCCGAGACTAGCATTTGGCATGCTCGGCAACGCAGAATGCTCGAGCCTGAGCAGCATCGGAAATTTCTTTTGCTCGAGCTTGAGCGGCATCGGCATCGGATCGGTAGACAGACGCAATCGCCTCAACTTTGGCTTTATCCGTCTCAACCTCGGATTTGGCTTTTGCCAGCTCGATGACAAACCGAGCCTCAAGCTTCTCCATTTTCTTGGCCTGAGCTGAGCTTTCCTCCTTCATGCTTTGGAGCTGATGTTCGGCCGATGACAGTTGGGCTCGAGTAGTCTCTTTCTCCGAGGCAAGGCGATCCATGTTTTGTTTTCACCCTAAAGTCTCCGCCCTTATTATATTGGCCTCTTCATGGAGTTGTTCGATCTTATCGGCCTTCTACTGAACCTGCAAGATCGAAGAATTAGTCGTCATCCCCAAGCTGATACATCATACTTCTAAAAAAATTTCATTACCTGCTCAATCAGGTCGGTTTGCTCTTTATGGGCTGTGGCCAATTAGGCTCGGAGGACCTTGATATCCTCTTCTTTTTGCCCACTAAGAAGTTTGAGGGCATCTCTCTCCTCCGTGAGCCTTTTAAGATCGGCCTCACACTAGTTCAGCTCTGCCCGGTATATAGAAAACGCTTCCCGATGAAGCATCAAGGCCTATGAAGAAAGAAAGGAAATCAGGCAAGAGGAAATAAAGGAAAAAGTAATATTGATAAAGGGAGCTAAGGCTTACCTAACTCAGGAGTCGATGAGGCTCATCGAAGATACTCGATGCATCACCCAGATCGGAAGCATCTTCGGCTCCCGTGAAGCATTCATAAAAAAGGTCCTCCCCTTCGTGGCCATTCCCACATCGAGGGTCTCCATGTCCTAGGCCTCCTAAATTTGCCCCTAGGAAAATGTGGGGAGGGGCGACGAATCGTCAACGTCTATTGCCCCAAGCAAGTCACTTAGGGTGTTCTTTTCATTTTGAAGGGCCTCGGAACCAGACCCTTCAGGCAAATCCGCCGATTTCTCATCATGGCGGGAGTCATCTTCAACCTCCTAGGACTCGGGGACTTTTCTCGGGCCACCCTCCAAGATTTCTTCTGTCCGAGGCTGAACCTCTTCGATCATCGCCGGCTCAGTAGCCTTTGGGGCCTCGCCGCCCCTCTTTATTCGAGCTACTAGCTCGAAGTCAGCATCTTCATCTTCCTCTTCTTCCTCCCTTAGATGCTGAGCAACATCAGTAGGCAGGGCGGTGGTGTCCTTTCTCGACCTCCGAGCCTTGCTCTTCTTGGGCTTTGGAGTATCAGAGGGCGAGATCCTTTTCCTCTTCTTATCCTTCGTCGGCTTCGGGTCCTCCTCCTCCCCAGACGGGGGCCTCATGACAACAATGTCTCCGAGACCTGTATGAAAGGAAATCAAGTAAATACGAAAAGAAATATTTCAGAGAAGAGCATTAAATACGTGTAAAGAAGCTTACCATGATTTTTGGCCTCCCATCGACCCTTCTCCAAATTTCACCATGAGCGCTCAGCATACGAAGAGGTCGAGGCTAGATTTCGAACCCAACTCTCGAGGTTCAAAATTGCACCAGGCACCCAAGATACATCATAGGAAAGGATGTTAAAGAGAATAGACAAAAGAAACAAAACAATAAATAGAAGCTATAGGTGGGTTTTGTACTTACGCTTCATGTTCCATTCCTCTGGGAATGGCATCTTCTCGGCCGGAATTATGTCGAAAGTACTTACTGGAACGAACCGGCCGATCCATCCTCGATCCTTGTCCTCGTCTATGCTCGACAACAATACCTTGGTAGCCCAACGTTGAAGCCTTATCAACCCGCCTCGATAGAGACGGGGGCTGTACATTCTGATGAGATGGTCAAGGGTGAACTGCATCCCTTCGACCTTGCTCACGAAGAATCGGAGCGGAATGACGATTCGCCAAAAGAGGGATGGATCTAACCTAAGTTTATTTGGTATTAATGGAAAAAGTCGATGATGACGGGATCTACGGGGCCCAGCATGAAAGGATAAGTGTAAACACTTAGGAGCCCTTTCACAGGAGTAGTGATGTCTTCTTCGGGGGTCAGAATCACCACCTCTTTATCTTCCCAATGGCAATCTTTCTTCACCTGATCGAGGTCGCCCTCAGTTATCGAGCATATATATCTCGTCATTGGCTCACATCGGCCAGGAACTGATGAGGTTTTCTTGACTTTAAAGTCGGAAGTAAGATCACACCCCCCGGGAACGCACTCCTCAAGGCGTGGCTTCACCGGCATTTTATCGCCGGCTGGCGGCGATGAAGAAGTTTTTTCCTTTTGAGGAACAATTTTTGACCTTTTTGCCATTTTTATATGGGTTTAGAGAAAGAAGAAGATAAGATTTGTTGTTTAGAGAGAAGCTTGACAACGGGATTTGAAGAATTTACAGAACTGAAAAACTTGGAAGAAGTAGAGCTCTTTGAAGATTTAGAGAAGTTTGAAAGTAAAATTTGAGAAATTATGAGGAAGATCTATTTATAATGATCGCTACGACGGTTCAAATACGTCGTTGGTCGACAACCAACTGACGCTCATTAATGATTTTGGGAACTGTACAGAGAGGACACTTCCGTCGCTTACGTCACGAGGGTGACGTCATAATCGGTTGAGGCACAAAATCGAAGGCGCAATTCGCTTCTTCTCATTACACTCCAAAAAATGAGGGGACTATCTATATACAGTTAAAACCGAGCCTACCCGATTTTGCTATTTGATCGAAGCCAGGGAATTGTTTCGAGGGTTAGCCTCGAGTGGAGCGGATCAAGGTGATGAAGGAAAGGTACTATATTCGAGAATCGAAGTGCCTGCCGAGATTGAAGCCGGCAGTGATCAAGGTCAAACAGGGCAGACTCCGATCGAGGCACAATAATGGAAAAGCGAGATATCCTTGACTGGTCGAAGATTACGGCGGGAATCTCGGAACGGATCAAATCAAAGGCAGTTAATTAGCTAATCATGTGATTTCCTTCCGTAATTAGAGTTATACCATAATTAGGATTCCTCCACTATATAAAGAGGAGTCCCCATCACTTGTAGACACCTTACATTAAGACAGATCAAAGAAATACAATATTCTCTCCCTAATTTATATATCTTGTTTGTCAGCTTGTTGCATTTTAATTGTTCTAGCATAACTAGCTCGAGGGTATTCAAGCTCGAGGGCTCTGTCCAAACATTGGTTTGCTTTATATTATTTTCAATTTCTATCAGTTATATTTACGTTTATCAATTGGTATTAGGTGAAATTACGTATCCTTGAAACCATATTATAAATTTAATTGTTATCCGATTTTTAGGTTAAATAGTATTATTTATATAGATAAATAATCGTAAAATATTTATAATGAGATATATTAATTAAATCACCAAATAAAGAGAGAGAGCTTGTATTGACGTCGATGATGAGGTTAGTTTGGTCCATACTATGGGATAGTTTGGTAAAGAGAAATTTTTACAAACCACTATTGTTTAGTGGTTTATTAAGTACTTGTAGCAACCATTTACTATATTACTTTCTATAGCTATGTTTTCAGTTTTGCTAGAGTGTATTCGATGTATTTAAGCTATTGTATTCATGAATACAGTAGCAAAACTCGGCGTGAAACAGGGGAGTACAACTAGACAATTATTGTATTTCGAATGTATTCAAGATATGTATTTGTGAATACAGTAACGTAAATAGCGTAAATCATGGTCTATTCAGCTGTTTTTAAACAAAAAGTGAATCAATTAATACAAATAGACTCCTAATATAACTCAACAAACTCAATTATAAATATGAATACATAAATACATCTGAATGCATAAAATTTATATTAATTAAAAAAAACATATGAATACATTCATGGAATATAGAGAGACAATGAATACAATGAAATATATGGAATACAACGAGATATATTGAAATACAATGAAAAAAAAAAGATAATGAATGCAATGAAATACATAGAATACAGGCGAGATACATTGAAATACAATGAAAAAAAAGCTAACAGACTCTTCAAGTTGCTCAGCCCCAACTCCGTCGTCTTTGTTCAAGAATAATCCTAATGTCGTCTCGTCGATAGCAGATTTCGAACTTCCATTGTCAGCCCCAATTTACCCTATGTCAGATTTCGACATTGATACGAAAGAGGATTGACATTAATGGAGAGAAAGTGGAGAAATAGAAGGCAACTTTCCTACTAGTAAAAAAGAGGGGAGAGTTTAATCTTTTTCTTTTTACGGGTTTTAATTTCTTTCACCAATGAAAGAGGATTTATTTAGCATAGCCGCCATTTTCGTTCAGCCCCCATTTACCTTTCAATAACAGATTTCAAACCTCCATCTTTCTCTCCAGGGCTTGATTTCGATATTGATTCAGAGCCCCAGCCCATTGACAATGAAAATTTCTCGAGACAATGGAGATGAATCAGGGGAGAATCGTGGTTCTATTCATGGAGAAAGACTGGCGTTGAGAGAGAGAGAGAGAGAGAGAGTGTATGTAGAAAAATCTGAAAGAATGAGAGAGAAAAATAATACAAAATGTATTTTATGGCTTAAGGGTAGGAGGTAACCATAAATAGATATTTGGCTATAAAAATCAAAAGGTAGCTATGGAATATAATTTATAAAAGGGTATTTATTTAAAATAAATAAGGTATCACCCATTGCTACATGAGGTAAAAATTCCTTTGGTAAATGATGAGGATTCTTTTTTGAACAAGAAAAAGGAGAGTTGATTCCCAGGAAATGAAATGGATCCTTGAAATATTTGTTAGTGTATTTAATTAGGTTGGATCTGGTACGAGAAAATATATGTTTCTTGCTATTATATATGTTTATTATGTCTAACTAATAGCTAGCCGACAGTTTCATTCTCAGAGTTGAGGCAAGGGATCCCCTATTCCTTTGATATTTATTTAGCCATGGAATTTTTCACATGTTGAAGGGTTAAAGAAAAATAAAGTGTTTCATCACCACCTAAAGTGTGCAAAGATAAATATAATACAAATGGGATTTGCTAATTGAAAGAAAATAAAGAGTTTCATCACCACCTAAAGTGTGCAAAGATGAGATAATACAACTGGGATTCACTAATCTTCTGCTGTTTTGTTGAAGTGACATCAGTGAGAATTCCTTTTGACTAATTTTTAGGAATTTAAAAATCAACTAAACTTTAGTTATTAAATTTCTTTAATTTGAATTCTGTAAGAAATCTAAAAACAGAAAAACCCCACAAAAATGTATATTTAATGTAAAAGCATTATAACAATAAACCACAAAAGTTTCTTAAAATTTATATCCAACTAAAAAGGTTTAAAGCATATCGTCCACCTTGACATGGTAAAATTTCCGACCTTGACATGATAATAGAATTCACCATTTTCTACTTCTGACACCATAGTCTTTAAGCACAATTTCACAATTTTTAAAAATTAAATTATGAAGCAATTTAAACTAGGAGCCCGTTTGGATTGGCTTAAAAAAAGTGACTTTTCAGCAGAAATAACTTTTAAGCGCCCAACTTATTGCTTTTGGCTTGTTTTAAGCAGTTTTAACTTATTTTAAAAATTTTAACTTTGCCAAACACTAAATAAAGCTAAAAAGAGCTTACAAGCTGATTTGACCAGCTTAAAAGTCAAACCAAACACCCTATAGATCTCTTCAACTATGATTTAGTTTTTTTCTTCCATCAATATAATATATGATTAGTTCAATATACTAATTTATGTACGGGCCAGTGATCACGCCCAACTATGCCTTATAAAAAGGATAATGCGGTCGCTGCAAATATAATCCGGTTTACAAGTCCGGAGTCGAATCCCACAGAGAACTAAGGTTTAGCTACAGTTGTTCACTATCACCAAGAAGACAAGCTTGAACAATTCCTAACTTATAGATAGTGTGAGTTCTGGCTTGGTTCTGTGGCTTTCCTGGGGCACGTGGTGTCCAGAGATGGTATTCAGGTTGATCCAAAGAAGATAGAGGCGGTACAGAGTTGGCCTAGACCGTCCTCAGCCACAGAGATTCAGAGTTTCCTCGGTTTGGCGGGTTATTATCGCCGGTTCGTCCAGGGTTTTTCATCTATTGCATCGCCCTTGACCAAGTTGGCGCAGAAGGGTGCACCATTTGTATGGTCGAACGAGTGCGAGGAGAGCTTTCGGAAGCTNGTTTCCAATAGTGTATAGGTATGTAAAAATCCTTTTTTTTTTTGGAAAGCAAATGGAGTCCATGAATCTCAAGCTGTAAGGTCATATGGGCCTAAAACCAACTGGCTATGCCAACTCAATAGATACGTAAAAATTGCATGGGGCGCCCTATTTGGTCGCCCCCATTTAACCTATACCCATATTTTTAAAATTTTTTAACCTATACCCTAATTTTGACAACTTCAGATCCTGCGACCTATGCGCTCCTTTCTTCCTCCTCTTCTTTTCCTCTTCTTCTTCTTCTTCTTCTCTCTCAAACATGTTATCCTGTAAACTACACATGTTATAGTTTCTGGAAATTGGACAAAGCGACAAATCAAAAAGAAAGAAAGACTTGCCACTGCCTCTCAAACATTAATACATCCCAACACAAAGTACGTAAATAATAAAACAAGAGGTTATTGCCAAAACTCGAAGAAGCATCAACTGAAGTTGCTGCAGGGCCAAACTTCAGACATTACCAGGTTAAATTTTGTCTGAAGTTTGCAACTATCATGCCAGGAAAATTATCTGAAGTTCAAATATAACAAGCTGATTTTGTCTGAAGTTTGCACTACAAACTAAAGAACTTCAGATTAATTTGTCTGAAGTTTGCACTACAAATTGAAGAAGACTAATTTGTCTGAAGTTTGCACTACGAACTGAAGTTTTTGATTGCTTTTGCGAGTCAGGCCAAACTTCAGACGAAAATATCTGCAGTTTTACTTTGATAAGGTCACACTTTAGGCAAAAAATTCTGAAGTTCAAACTTCAAATATAAATTCTTGCTACTTCATGCCCCGTATGTCTGAAGTTACCCGAAAAGTGGGTACGCTTGCAATTGTTTTTGCAAAGCGGGTATAAGTTAAATTGTGACCCAAAAAATTGGGTATAGATGCAAATCCCCCATAGATACGGGCCTGTTGGAAGCCCATATAATTGATATTGATTTCTTTGTTGATGTCTTATCAGTAGTCCAATAACGTGAAATGCATACCCCATCCCAATTGAGTTTGTAATCTCTTACTCTCCATACATGAGTTCACTTTGATCTTGGTCAGTCCAATAATAATACTCTATAGAAGTTCAAGGGTTTATGTGTTCTTGCTTAAATTTTAAAAAAAGTATGATAACTTGCGAAATTGAAGTAATACTGGAATCAAGTTTAAGTTATATACTGATGAAGCAGATTGATCACTTATGTGATAGAGTTTCTTCCTCTATTGAATAGCTAAATAGGATCAATAATGATCATTTAAGGAACTTAATTATACTTTTTTCTTTCTTTTTAATTTTATAACTAAATTACAAGTTTTAATATATTATTTTTATAAATAATTTTTATTTGAACTATGTAGAAAATTTTAGCATTCAGTGCTTTAAGTAAATTGAATTTTAATTATCTTATATAATTATTTTCTTAGTTGAACAATTTAACATTATTGTAATCACTCTCATGTTACAACAAACAACAACATACCCAGTATTATCCCACACCATGGGGTCACACCTTACACCTATCTTGTGAGGATAGAGAGACTGTTTCCAATAGACCCTCGGCTCAAGAAAGCAGAAGCACCACATTTATCATGTTACTATTAAATATTTAAAACTTGGGATGAGCTAATATAAAGAATTTGAATGAACAATAAATAAATTAGTTCTTTTATGTCAAGGCCAAATAATCAAGTCTAAAAATTCAATTTAAGTTATTTGTCAATTCAACGTATAATTAAAATTATTTTTAAGTTAACAAACCTCTTAGAAGCCTAAATTTCATGGAGGTTTTATAGATAAGCTTTTTCATGGAAGAAGCAAAATTTCCACATTATGTAGACATTTTTTTTGTAGTCTTACTACTTTTATTTGAATTGCATTTTAAACAGTAGAGTAAACAGTACAATATGAATACAGACACCATGATTTCAGAAAGGTAGAAAAATCCAAATGGTTTTTCATCGACAAATGCTTAATTCATAGCCTTTCGGCTTTAATTATTTCTAAATTACCCACAAACAATTTTCACACACTTTTCAGAATTGAAGCACTATATCCAGTTTGCTCATCCCAAAATTTTGACCACAACATAACACCACCATACTTGCGCGACTTTTTAATCACCGGAAGAATCTCGCCGGTCAACACATCCGTCGGAATGAACCCACTTCCGGCAGCTTGTGGTGCCGCCGGAAGCCCTAAAAATATCCTTCTAGCCTTCACCGACGACGTCCACCGTATCCAAGAATTTTTTAGATTATCAGTATTATTAGGAGTATACTGACAAGGAGGATTATTGTAAAATTGAATCCAAACAAAGTCAAAAAGCCCTGTATTTAAAGCAGTACCAAGCAATCTATCTGGAAATGGGCATTGTGGAGCTGCAGTTAAGTACACTTTTCTTCCAATTCTACCATAAACTTTCAAGTATTTAGCTAAATCTTCATAAAAAAGAGATGATCCAAGCTCAATATCAAAGTCAATTCCGTCAAGAATAGCATTTCCTAAAGGCCTAAAAGAGGAACGTCCTCCCAAAAATGTTTTCCATAAATAACGTGCAACAATTTTGGCGTCTTTTTTGGAAGCTAAAGAGTAATTTCCAACGCCACCACCAATAGACAACATTACTTTGACACCTAATTTTTGACAGTGTTTGATTTGTGGGCCAATGATTGTGCATCCGTTGACAGCGGGATTGCAGTGGCCGGCAAGATTGATTTCTGGGGTTTGGCCATTTCCGAATTTGTTAAGGAAGGCTAAGTTGACATAGGAATATCTGCCTGAGGCACAGGTTTCGTTTAAGGTTGCTTCGTTTCCGTTTTGGCCCCAGTAAATGGATATGCCACCAGCAATTGAGGTTTGGACAAGAGCTAGGAATAAGACAGAAGAAAGAAATTGATGTTTGGTGGCCATTTTGGATAGAGTATATGGTAATTCAATATTGGTGATATGATGGAGACTATTAATAGAAAGGAAATGGGAGATTTTGGGAAATTGTGACAGCGATCTTTCTTGTTTAAAATAGTACCACTCTCTCGCATTATGTGGATTCTTAGAATATTTTGACCAAAGGCAGCTGAATTATGGGAGTCAGGGAAGGTAGAGGTCAACATATACCGCCTTTTTGGACATCAAAATATCTCCACTCTCTCGCGTTTTGTTTATTTTAGCTGTATTTATTTTCTCTTTTCAAAATCTTTTGACAAAGAAGGGGTCCGTAAATAGTAAGGATGTGTAAATAGTATAGACAGAATTAATGAAGAGTGATTATATCTTAAGACATAAATAAGAGTAGAATAGTTCAATCCATTTCCTAATTATTATTTCTTAAGGGGCTTGTAAAAAAGAAACACGACACATAATATGAGACAGGGGGAGTACAATATTATTACTAAGGGAGGAATTGAGGAAATATTGACTGAGGGGGTGACCTTTAGTGAAAGCAGAACCTGTACCCAAGTGATGTAAGATGCATTCTGTTAAGAAGTTAGTTAGTGTCAGTTGGCTAACTACCCAACTAACACTAATTAACTTTTTAACACCCTCCCTCAAGCTGATGGTTTGAAGATATCCTTTAATCCCAGCTTGGACATTAAGTGATCGTGTTGCAGTCTTCCTAAGCTCTTGGTAAGGAGGTCAGCTTGCAGCTCTTTTGTGGGAATGTGATGAGTTTTCACTGCACCTTGTATGATTATCTCTCGTACAAAATGACAGTCAATGTCTATGAGTTTGGTCCTTTCGTGAAAGATAGGATTAGCTGCAATTTGGGTTGCAGCCTTGCTGTCACAAAAGAGGTCAACTAGTAGACTCACATCAACCTCTAGCTCTTTGAAAAGTCATGTGAGCCAAGTTATCTCAGCAACTGTAGATGCCATACTTCTGAATTCACCTTCATCAGAGCTCCTTGCAACTTTGTCTTGTTTCTTAGACTTCCACGAGATCAATGCATTCCAAAACTTAACTAGGTAGCCTGTTACTAATTTCCTGGCCTATAAGCATCCTCCCCAGTCTGAATCGCAATATGCTTTCAGTTTATCTGAACCTTCTAAAGGCATTAGTAGACCAAGACCTAGAGAAGTTTTGACATATTTCACAACTCTCAGAGCAGCTTCCCAGTGAGACTGCTTAGGCTTGTGCATAAGTTGACTTAGTGTTTGTACTGCAAATGCTATATCAACTCTGGTCATTGTAAGATATAATAGCCTAGCCGCTAGTCTTTGATATGCACCTACATCTTCAAATCAGCTTGTCTTCACACTAAGAGACTCCTACAACAGTATCATACTCCACAGATGTAAGCTTCAGATTTGTCTCTAGAGGTGTTCCTGCAGGTTTAGCACCTGCAAGTCCCATCTCAGATATCAGCTCCAAAGCATATTCCTTTGGCTCATAACAATTCCATTTTTGATCTTGCAACTTCTATTCCCAGAAAAAAACTTAAGTTTTCCTAGATCCTTCATTTTGAACCTAAGTTTCAGATCATTTCAAGTCTGAGTTATCAGATCTAAACTGCTTCCACTTATTATCAGATCATCTACATAGACTAACACAACAACCAGTTCAGCTTGAACCTTCTTTGTGAAAAGAGAGTAGTCAAAATGACTTTGAATGAAGCCCAACTGCACTAAGGCATAAGTCAGTTTCCTGTTCCATTGCCTGGGTGCCTGCTTCAGGCCATATAGAGACCTATGAAGTTTGCAAACCTTGTGAGACCCTCCCCAGCTTGCAAACCCTTGAGGCACATCCATGTATACTTCTTCTAGAAGTTCACCATGCAAGAAGGCATTGTGAACATCCATTTGGAAAAGAGGACAATGCGTGGCTGCAACAACTGCAATGACTGACCTTATAGTCACCTTTTGCTACAAGTGAGAAAGTTTCTGTTTAGTCAAGCCCTTCCTTTTAACTGTAACCTTTAGCCACCAACCTAGCTTTGTATCTTTCAACTTCACCTGAGGATGTATACTTCACTTTGAACACTCATTTACATCCAATGGGAACCTTACCAGCAGACAACTCCACTATAGACCATGTATGATTTTCCTCTAAGGCTGAGATTCCAGCCTTCATAGCTTCAATCCATTTAGGATCCTTGATAGCCTCAGCATATGACTATGGTTCTACACTTGCAGAGTAGGAGGTTAAAGCTTTGGCATAGGAGTTAGAGACATTCTCATAACTAACATATGCTGAAAGAGGATATGAGTAATTAACTTTGCCTTGAGAATGAGTAACATAATCTTTTAGCCAGATAGGAGGTTTACTGGTCCTCCCAGATCTTCTTGGAGGTGAGACTTCTATCAATTGATTATTGGAGGCAGACAGGTGATGAGTAGGCTGATCATGAGCAGGATTAGTTGGTGATGCTGGTTCAAGTTCAACAGCTACTTGAGTTGGTTGATCTAGATTATGATGAGCAGGTGAAGTAGAAATAGGAGAAGATAAAGGAGATGGTGTAGGAAGAGATGAGGAGATTGATGAGGGTGGAAAAGAGGATATAGAGATATCGTTAGGCATTAAGACTCGAGGTATGTCAATGGTAGGAAACAAGGAGGGTAGAGGAGCTGAATGTTGAAAGGGAAATACATTTTCTTTGAACATAACATCTCTACTTACTAAGAACTCCTTAGTGTGAATGTTGTACATTCTGTATCCCTTTTGAGTTATATAATAACCAAAAAAAACTGCAGGTGAGGCTCTAGGTGAGAATTCGTCACCTCTTTTTACTTCAATTACATATCCTAGACAACTAAATATTCTCATGTGGTCTAAGGAAGGAGGATGACCAAACAGTAGTTCAAATGGAGTTTTTCTCTGCAGCACTTGTGTTGGTAGTCTGTTGATAATGTAGACTGCAGTTGATACACATTCCCCAAGAATCTTAGTGGAACACCTACTTGAAATCTCAGTGCCCCGGCCACATTGGATATGTGTCTGTGCCTTCTTTCAGCTACTCCATTTTGCTGTGGAGTATAGACACAAGAATTGTGATGAACAATACCCAAAGACTGCAGTAATTCTGTCATTTATGAGTTAAAAAACTCAGACCCATTATCTGTTCTTAGGAATTTTACAGTACAAGAATGAACATTCTTAATCATAATGAAGAATTGTCTGATGACAACAATTACTTCAGCTTTAGAGGGCAACAAGAAAACTCATGTAAACCTGGAATGATCATCCACTAGTGTGAGAAAATACTTTTTCCCATCATGATTAGGTACCCTATAGGCCCCAAAATATTAGCATGAAGCAAGTGAAAACATGCAGTAGCCACAGAAGTACTAAGAGGAAATGGAAGCCTTGTTTGCTTAGCAATAGGACCGAGTGTACATTGCTTAGTCTCACTATTACACTTTAAATGTTGAAAACAGTTTAACTTTCTCATAACATCAATTGGCACATGGCCTAACCTCCTATGCCACAGAGATACACTTGAACTATCATCCTTTATTGTATTTAAAAAGGATCTTCCAGAGTCTGATTTGTTATTTCCTCCTCCATTTTCTTGATCCTTGTTACCTGATATGCAGATGTAAAGGCCTTCATCCTCCTTACCAATCTCCCTCACTCTCCCATTAAAGAGATCCTAGGAAAGGAAGAAGTCAGGATAGAACAAAGCCAAACATCTAAATCTCTTTGTTAATTTTGAAACAGACAGGAGATTATATTTGAAGTCTGGTATGTGTTACACATTTGTAATTTTCTGTCCTTGTAGCACACTTGTAGACCCTGTATGCTTTACACTTGCTATCTTTCCTGTAGGTAGATGAACTTTTCCAATACTAGATTCATCAACATTTCTAGATTCTTCTAAGACTTTAAGGCTTATTACCATGTGATTGGAAGCACCTGTATCAACTATCCACCTAATCTCAGCTTTAGTAACTACAGAAGGTGAAGTCATACCTGCTGACATGGCATTACTTGGTTGATCACCTTGACTTGAGGATGTGATGCTAGACTTGCCCAAAAGATGCAAAATCTGATTGTACTGATCAACTATAAACTGAGGCACTCCTGCAATCACTCCTTGACCACCCTGACTAGTTGAAGCAAGATTAGTCTGCTGAAGTCCTGCACAATTAGCTGCAGCCTCAAAGCTTCCATTATTTGGACCATTGTTGGTTTGAGGCCCTGTGTATTGAGCAACATTGTTAGGTCCAGTCTTTCCTTTTTGCTTCAAGTCTACAGGATAGCCATGAAACTTGTAGCAAATGTCCCTTGTGTGACCTTTGTATTTGCAGAAGTCACAGAACAGATTGTTCCTTTTAGGCTTGTAGCTACTTGAACCTTGAGAGGTTCCTTTTCCACTTAACATAGCTATTCCCTCATTTACTGCAGAGGTTTGAGCAAAATTAACTACAGATCTTCTACTTTCTTTTGCTATTATCATAGAATAGGCTTTGTTTATAGTTGGAGTACGACTCATCATCATAATCTGATTACTAGATTGAGAATAAGTCTCATTTAGACCCTTCAGAAATAGCAGCATCCTGTGATTACCAAAGTGTTCTGCATATCTCTTTGATTCCTCATAGCCACATTCAGGCAAAGGCATCAGTGCATCAAACTCTGCCCAAAGCTCTTTCAGCTTAGAAAAATACACTAACACAGAGAAAATACCCTGAGACAAGGTAGCAATTTGTCTGTATAGAAACAAAATTCTAGATCCACTCACCTTGTCAAAGCTTTCTCAAAGATCAGCCCACACCTTCTGTGCCCTAGTTGCATACATCATGCCACTAGCAGCTCATTACTAACTAAGTTCATGATCCATGACAAAACTATGTCATTACACTTTTCCTACAATTCGTGTAAAGTAGGAGGAAATTTATCCTTAGTGTATCTATCATCAACAAAACCTAATTTGCTCTTGCCTAATAGACTGATACGCATAGAGCTGCTCCACAGAGCATAATTTTCATGTCCAATTAGTTTGATTGAGATTAGAGAGCTACCTGGAGTATCAGAAGGTTGAAAAAATAGAGGATGATGTTGATCAACCACTATACCACCCACACGACTTGGATCTGCCAGTGGAATTGCATCGGTGGTAGTGTCGTCAATTCCTATGTCTGAGCTAGTAACAATACCTCCGATCGCCATTGAAGATTGAAAATCGAGAGCTTAGAGTAGAACACACAGAGAGAAAAAAAAATGCCTAATTGCTCAAAGACGATTCAACCTAAGAAGAGATGAATTGAAGCAATTACATAGATGACTGACCAGTTCTTGAAACTCAAATCGATTTCGAGCAATCTGCGTGAGTTGATCGTCTTCACCGGCTCTGATACCATGTTAAGGGAGGAGAACCTCCATGGTTGCAGAGAAGTTCTCAGAAGAAGCAAAAGACAGAAATGGAAATTTTACTGTTCCATTAATTTCTGATACCTCACAAGTGAAGAGCAACACACGGTTATATACATACTCTAACTAACTTAACTTACAGCTGTCCCTACATAATTGGACAGCTGGCTAACTACCCAACTAACACTAACTAACTTCTTAACACAATCACAACTATTATATTGAAACTTCAAATTTCTTTTCTTAGTGTAATATCTCCAATCTATTTTATTAACGAGAATTGGCAAGTCTTATACTAAACGTATGTTTTAACATCTATATCCCCTTTTTGTCTCATGATTATCACTTGGGTTGAGTCAAGCGCCGACGAGGCAATTCAAATAGAACTGATTTGTTTCACAAGTCAAAGTCTAGAAAATGCAACTAGGTTCACAATTTGCAGTTTTATTGGACCTTCCACCAAGTTAACAGGTCAATAATCAGTAGTCCTGTGTGGCTGCAACGCTGACTCAATCTATTTTTAATCTCCGCGTAGGGACTAATTGCTTCCACTGCAGAGGACTGGAGCCATTTCGCAGAGTCAATCCATTTTTAACCTTAATAGCTGTTTAAGGTTTGAATTTTAGAAAGGTTTTACTGCTTTATGATCTTCCTTATTATTCGCCTTTCCCGTATACATAAAAACCAGGATTGATTAAATAATCATGTCTTAAACGTTTGGATCAAGGAAAGACGTGCTACTGATAATGCGCCATATGGCAAGCTGCAACACTTCCAACTACTTGATGATTGAGTTGACCAAAGAATACATATTTTTTTAAATGTAAAAATACGTTCACACACAAATGCTTACTTGTCCTCTGCACGAACTATCCATTAGTTGACCAACAAAACACATACTCCCTCCATTTCAATTTCAATTTAGATGGTAGTTTGGCTCGGAGTTTAAGATTTTTTTTTTTAAACTTGTGGTCTTAAAAGCTTAAGGGGTAAAAACTTTGTGGGGCTATGATATTTGTGTGGTTATAAAAGCTTCTCATTAAAGGTAAAATATGTAAAATAAAGAGCTTAAGATTGAATTATTTCTAATTGTAGAAATGTGTCATTCTTTTTGGAATGCACTAATAAGGAAAGTGTGTCAACTAAATTGAAACAGAGGGAGTATTATTTTTGCATAGTCAAATTAATGCTAAATTTAGTAGTTAGATGAACAATGCAAGGCCCGTATATTAGATGAACAATGCAAGGCCTTATAGTCTTCTAATCCAAGAAGCCTTGCGAAGAAGAGTAAATGACAGGATATGTACATGATGTTTATATCCAGTTATTTACGAGCAGAGGCAGATCTATGCTTGGAGAAGAGGGGTCACTGGATCCTGTTAACTTCAACAAAAGTTCTGAATATATAAGTGTATATATGTTGGAATCGGTCATATATTTTGCTTGGAAACCTTAAGATCAAAAGCACGACGGAGGCACTGGTTGAGCAGTTCGCTCATGTATCCCCACCACCTTCAAATCCTGGGTCATCCTCTTTTGTACGAGTTCCGTAGAATCCAATATTTTGTCTCTTAGTTTTGGAGTTGAACCCTATAAATATTAAAAACAAGTACAATATAGAATTGTATATAGTTTTTAGAACCCACAATGTTTAAATTATGGATTTCTGTTGTCTCATGCAGAAACCTATACACAGACTTTTAGAAATTATAGTAACCTTCAGTTGAACAAAACAGTTAAACAAATCCATGAATCTCCAATCATTTCTTGTTGCTAGCGCAGAATGTGCAATTTTCATGCAATTAAATCTTATCTTCTGACAGAGTGTCCCAAGCTGATCAAAATTATTGGTTCAGAATCCTTGTTCATTTAATTATGCACCAATTTATGTACTCCCCTTTAACACATAATCGTAGGCAATATTTCAGATCTATTCATGTCATGTTAGCGAATGCAGTGGAGGTGTGAGTTAACAATATAATTTGCACCATTAAAACCTTTGACATTTTTGGAGCTTGGCCATCTCTACTCATTTAGTGCAGAGCTCTAGCTCTTCTTGAAGCAAACATTCGCAGAATATAAAAGAAACATATCTGTTCTGTCAAATGGTTCTCTTCACTTTTTAAGGAAGGATAAATAGCACAAACTACTAGATTAATTAGTTTCTAAAATTTGTTGGATGTCTCTATTCAGTGCAACGCAATATCCTTTCACCAGACTATCTAATGCGAGTACATAAATTCTGAATGCGTGGATCT